>NW_008336392.1:501811-510904 GCF_000622305.1 Nannospalax galili
AAAGATAAGCATCTTTGCTCTGGAAATTGTTATTGAATATGTTAATGCTGTAATGAAATGCTTCTAATCATGTGGTTATTAAATAATTTTAAAAAAAAATCTGAGCTCTAACTCAGTAAACTTCAAATAAGTCATTTTAAAAAGCCAAACTTTTAAAACCTCTCACCACTCATCAAAGAAGCTTCTTTTTGCAACAGATGATGACTATTACAAAGTTCCACAACTGCTCAAAGGCAGAGAATCAGTGAATATGAGGTACTGAGACCTAAGTGACACAGCTACAGTGCAAACTCTATACTTAAGGCTCAGGGAACACAGCAGAAGAGGGGCAGAAAGAATGGTAAGAACCGGAGGAACAAGACACCTGATGCTAGTTAATGCATTCCAGACATGATAGGGAAGCCACATCAACGAAATATTCACAGTATGGCAGTCTAACAAGATCTGCATAATAACAAAGCCAGTTGACATGCCAAGGTGGATGGAGAGAATGTCATGGGGTCCCACCTCAAGATGAAGAGCTACAGGCAATCAGTGGATGCTGAGGGAGGGAAAATCAGTTTTCTCCAGGGACGAGCTCCCTGAGGTTATCTAATCGAAGACAAGGAATTGGGAGGGAGTTGGGGGACCTGAGAGGAGCTGGAGGGGGACTGGGAGGGATGGAAAAAATGTAAATACAATACCTGTGCATGAAATTCTCAAAAGAAAGAAAAATTATAAAAAAGGAAAAAAAAAACTTTTAAAAAGGCTAATATCCTGAAGCAAAGGAAATATTGAAAAAACAAAACAAAACAAAATCCCGCCAGTTTTGCATGAAAAAAATAAAATTGTTTCATATGCTAAAAAAATAAAAAAATAAATAAATAAATTCTTTGGAAGTCACACCACCAATTGGAAGAATATTCTTTAAAGTCCTCTTTCATGTTTCCACTGTACTTCCTCTTCGTTCAAATAACTAACCTCCCCATAAGGACCTTGAACAGAATTAATTTGGTCTCTTGCCCTGATCTTAGATACTGACTGCACTACATTGGTCTGAGCATAAGGACCTTGAACAGAATTAATTTGGTCTCTTGCCCTGATCTTAGATACTGACTGCACTACATTGGTCTGAGCATCTCTTTGAAGTCATTATTGTCCACTCAGAGCACCTCCCCTCCATCTTTCCGCCACATACAGCAGCAGATTGACTCCAGGGCCACTTAAATGCAAGCATCTGCTCTTTGCGACCAAGTAGCCCTTAGCAAAGCAGTATTTCCCAACAATTAGCATGCTGCCCCCTTAATACTGTGTCCTTTAAAATGCCCACAATTATTAGGAAACAAGTATCTCCATAAGAATTTCAGTATGTTCAGTTATTTGTTATTCTGTTTCATGAAAACACATAAAATTTTTGTAGTCTTCAACTTTAAAATAATATCTACAATCATATTTAACAATTTTGCATGTTTCATATATGTTAAAGAGTAATTCAACAGTGGCTTTATTTTGTCAGAAATTCATTTATTATAAGACCACAGTATTAGTTTTGGCTTTATAAGCTAGGCTTTTCTAATACCTTTATTTCAACTAAATTCTAATATTGAGCTATAAGAAAGTTCTCCTATATGGCAATGAATGTTCTGCTGTGGGCACCCCGGCTTCTACCTGCCTCTCAGAGGACTATTGTAACATCCCAAAATTCACATTTATGGAAATAATGAGGAAAACAAACAGAATAAGTGCATATGCCACTCTTTTTAAATATTATCTCATTCTTAACAAAAGCCTTGACAAACTTTGAGTAAGCATGCTTTCCTTGAAGTTAGATGACTTTAAAAGAACAGAAGCCCTCCTTCAAACTCCCACCATCTCCTTTTTTTTTAATTTTATTTATTAATTTTATGTATATGAGTGTATTGCCTGGATATATGTAGGTGAATCCATGTCAAACAATGCCTGCAGAGGTCAGAAAAGGGTGTCAGATTCCCTGGAACTGGAGTTAGAGACAGTTGTTAGCCACCATGTGGGTGCTGGGAATTGAACCCAGGTCCTCTGCAAGAGCATCCAGGGCTCTTAACTCTTAAACGGTTTCTCCAGCCTCCATCATCTCCCTTTAATAAAGGGCTTTGGTTTTGTTCATTTTGTTGGTTTGTTCACACTCTTTTGTTTTGTTTACATGCATATATGTACATACATAGCAGCTTTAAATATCTTTAGTTTGATATATATAAACTGTTTTAACCTCTCAATTATTTTCTATAGGATCTCTAATCCAGGACAGACTCAAATACATTATTTAGCTGAGAATGACTTTAAGCTTCTGGTCCTTCTGCCTGCATCTTTCTAGTGCTGGGATTATAGGCATGTGCAATCACACCTGCTTTATGGGATACTAGGGCTGAAATGTAGGGCTTCATGCATGTTAGGCAAGCTCTCTGTCATCTAAGGTACATTCCTAGCCTACTAGCTTAATTTTAATTTCACAAAATATAATGCAGGTCACAAACAGTTGTTCTGAAGTTCCACAGGGTGTGCATGATGCCCACAATAACATCCCTCGAGCATAGTGACTAATACCACCCCCCAGCACACACACGTGCACACACACACACATACACACACACACACACACACCAGCTATTTTTATTTTATTATTTTATATATCTTTACTTTTAGCTATGTGTATATGTGGGTCAATATGTTTGTAGAAGTTAGTACAGTGGTCCAGGGGATTTGACAGGCATCTCTGAGCCACCCTATGTGGTGCTGGGAACCCAGCTCTGGTCCTCTGGAAGAGCAGAAAGGGCTCTTAACCTCTGAGCCAACTCTTCAGGCCCCTCTTCTTCTATTCTTATGTGATTATTTTTCTGCACATTTAGCAGGACTTGCTGTGTTGTATTTTAATCTATGTTTCTGTTATTTTCATTCATCTAATTTTATTTCTGTATTTTTTCCTGTTTCAGGGCAATATATTTTTTTTCCTCATTTTTTTTTTTGCAACGTGTGTTTCCTCCATTTTCCTTACTCTTTATATTAGTAGTAGTTTGATTTAATCTTATCAGTTGTTTTAAAACTTTCTTGTGATTTTAGGCCAGGTGTGGTGGTGCACACCTTTAATCCCAGCACTCAGGAGGCAGAGGCAGGAGGGTCTCTGTGAGTTCAAGGCCAGCCCTTATCTACATAGTGAGTTCTAGGCCAGCTGGGGCTCCAGGGAGACCCTGTGTCAAAAAGATCAAAAAAAAATTCTTATGATTTTAATGTTTATTCTCCTCACATTTATCTAGTTTGTTTTTTAATTTTTTTCACTATTGGGAAATAATTTTCTTCTATTTCTAATCTCCTGCTGTTTTGTCTTCCCCTCCATAACATTCTGGTTCCCCCCACACACACACACACCTCACCTCACCCCACCCCCACTTCATTCTCCTTGTGTGTATTTACTCTTGCTTCTCCTCCTGGCTTCTTCCTTTATCTCATTTGTTTATTGTTTCCACATTTTCTCTTGATCATTTTAAACTACATAGCATGTGCCACAATCTTTTGCCATTTCCAATTCTATGACTTCAAAATGGTCAGCATTAGTGAGCTACTAAATATGATACATTCTACAATCTTTAGCCACTTTTAGTTCTATGACTATTGACAATGTCTTAGGAGACTGGTAAAAATCATCAATGACCTGACAGAAGTTATAAACAAGCAGATTAATTCAATCAACATAGTAAAATTCAACATACAGAGAAAAAAGTCAGCAACATGTAAGAAACATCAGCCAGGAAACTGACATTGTGGAAAGAAAAGAAAGGAAAAGAAAGAGAAGAGGAGAGGAGAGAAGAGAAGAGACATATTGTAAATGAAAAACTCAGTGACTCAAATAAAAAACACAATGGAAACCATCACAAATAGACACAACCAAATAAAAGAAAGAATAGCATGAATTGAGGGCAAGGCTGATAAAATATTATGTCAAGGGGCTGGATAGATGACCCAGCGGTTAATAGCATTAACTGCTCTTGCAAAGCACCTGGGTTCAATTCCCAGCACCCACATGGCAGCTAACAACCATCTGTAACTCCAGCTCCAGGGGATCCAATGCCCCCTTCTGCGTGCATTTCATGGCACAGGTGCACTTATACACATGCAGATAATACACTCATACACATATAATAAAAATTATAAATAAAATATTTAAATGCTGTATCAAAATAGTGATAAGGTAAAAAATAAAATAAAATAAATGAAAGTGATCACAACATCCACCACATATGACTTATGATAAAGAGGTCAAAACAAAACAAAATCCTTGAAGAAGGAGCTTAGATAAACACTAAAAGCATAGATAACCTATTCAAAGAGATGACAAGAGAAAACTTCCCAAGTCTAGACAAGGAAATAGACACTGAAACACTACAGGCATTTAGAACCCCAAATAAACACAACCAGAGAGAGAAGTTCTCTGTGATCTATTATAGTCAAGACAGTGAAAATAAAAAGCCAATTTGTAGTTTCTTCAGCAATAGAGTCTTACTGTGAAAGTCTGGTAAGTAACCAAGAGCAGAGGCAATGGCCAGTATCAAGGATCTATGGGAGCCCTGGTCAACAGCTTCAAGAGAGGGAGTCCATTCCTGGCACTGGAGTTTTGCTTTGCAAGCCTTTGGTATCTAGTAGAGGCAATGTCCCCTGTAATAAGGTAATTCCTTTTCATCTTTTTTTAAATGGTGTATATACTTTAAGAAGGTTCTATAGAGTTAAGTTTCCTCATCACTCAAATGAAGTATACTTTGATGTACAGAAGCTTTTTAGTTTCAGATGGTCCCATTTGTCAATTGATGAAATCAATGACTATGCTATTGGAGTCCTGTTCCAAAAGTCCTTTTCTTTGCCTATAAATTCCAATGTATTCCCCACATTCTCCTCTATCTGATACCTCCATCAGGGAATCAGGTCTGATGTTGAGGTTCTCAAGTTATTTGGAGTTGAGCTTGGTGCACAGTGAGAGATAGGGATCACATTTCATTCTTCCATATGTCTTTATCCACTCTGACCAGCACCATTTGTTAAACATGCTATCTTTTCTTCAGTGTTGCTCCTTTGTCAAAAATCAGGTGGCCATAAATGTGTGAATTTAAATCTGGATCCTTGATTCCATTCTACTGTTCAATCTGTTGTGGCAGTACCATGCTATTTTCATTACTACTACTCTGTAGTATAATTTGAGATAAGTGATGGTAATGCCTCCAAACAGAGGGTTAGTGTATTAGTCACTTTTCTGTTGTTGTGATAGAAACACTGACCCAAGCAATTTATAGAAAGAGGAGTTTATTCGAGCTTATGGTTCCAGGGGAATTACAGTCTGTCATGGCAGGGAGGCATGGTGGCTGGAGGTGGATGGAGCAGGAGCAGCAGAAGCTAAGCTCTCACATCATTACACAGACACAGAAAGCAAGTGAGTGACTGGATATCTGGCCCACCCTGGCGGGCTCTGTAAGCCCACCCCAAGTGACATGCTTCCTCCAGGATAGCCACACCTTCTAAAACCTCCCAAAACAATGCCATCATCTGGGGACAAAATGTCCAAACACTTGGAGCCTATGGGGGACATTTTCATTCAAACCACCACAGATAGTATCTAGAATATACAAAGAATTCAAAAAATTTAAAAAATAAATAAATAACCCAATTAAAAAGTGGAGCCAGGAGCTGAACAGGGAGTTCTTTAAAGATGAAATACAAATGGCTGATAATTTTTTTTTAAGTGTTCAACATCTTGAGCATGGCTAAGGGAGAAATCAAGCTTGGACTAAACTGGAAACTCCCTGCCATTGGATGGGTGGCTTTCATAGTACCAGAAGGCAAGATGACTGAAAGAAAACTGTCCCCTATAATTCTGCTCAATGACAGAGTCCACGTCCTATACTATCAACATATCAAAAAAGATGTTCCAGCTGGTGCAACAGTGGTGTGTCTAGTGTATGTACAACCAGCAAATTTTTGGTTGGATGTAATGCCTGCTCCTAGAGGTGGAACACACATCTGGTACTGTCAACTAGGCCAACCCCCTCTGACAGGGGAGGATATAGGCCCCAGTGGGGAAGACACTGCAATTTTTTTGTTAGATGGATGTGATGCACCTGCTAAAGTACCATCCAAGCATTTCTGTTTAGGCCCATAGGTTATTATATTAGCCACTGTTTAGATGTTATTGCTTCTTGCTGTTTGTGTTTTTATAGTAGATGGAATCCCAAGGAAATGGGCTAACAGCCCATAGAAAAAAGATGATGCAGAGACCCAAAAGCTCAGTGCCTTGCCACAATGGGAGGAAGACCATCCCATACCTACCACCCCTTCCAAGGCTCAGGGACTTTTGCAGAAGAGGTTGGCAGAAAGAATCTAAGAGCTAGAGGAAGGGGAGGAATGTTAATTGGAAGTGTCCTCCGACCACTATGCCTTCAAGATATAGTCACACCTCCTTCTCATGCTCATCAAGGAGTTGAGAGGGGAGTCAGTTACCCTTCCTACCCAATTAGTTAACCTTAGCTACATGTGGGGGAGGAGCTAAGGATATATAAGCCAAGAACACCATGAGGCACCTCTCTCACCATTTTGTGTGGCTGTCATGGCAGCTGTCAGGAAGTCAGAGGATCTATATTTGAATGTGGGGATACCCACTCTTCTGTAAATAACCTCCCCTCCATGCTCTGTTTGCAAGCCCCAATAAACTCATTAGGATTTTCAAGAAAAAAAAAAAAAGAACAGAACTAATAGACACCTTTATTATTCCACCAAAGTTGACCCCATGTTGTCAAATCATTTAGTCTTCCATTTTTCATTCCTATTATCCCCCCTTAAACATCAATGTATATTTTTTTATGTAATCTTCAAGTTATTTCTGGAAAAATGTGTTAAAATTGCCTTTCTTTGGAATAATAAAAAAATAAAAATTTGTGTAAATGCTCAACATCTTTAGGCATTAGGGAATTGCAGATTAAAACCACTTTGAGACTGAGATTTCATCTAATCCCACTTAGAATGGCTAAGGTTGAAAAAAAAATAATGACAAATACTGGTGAGGAAATGGAGAAAGAACTCTTATCCACTATTGTTGGCAGTGCAAACTGATGCAGCCACTATAAAGATCAGTGTGGAGGTTCCTCATAAATCTCAAAACTGATCTACCATATGATATGTCCATGCCATTCTTGGACCTCTACACCTTACTTCAGAGATACCTGTTCATCCATGTTCATTACCGCCCCTTCCAAAATAGCCAGAAATTAGAAATGACCTAGATGTCCATCAACCGATAAATGGATAGTGAAGATATGATACATATACACAGTGGACTATTATTCAGCTTTAAAAAAAAAAAAAAAAAACACAAAATTCTGAAATTTCCAGGTAATGGATGGAACCGAAAACAATCATCCTGACAAATATCACATGCTCTCTCTTGTAACAGAATGCTAGCTTTGAAGTCATAGATATGCATGGTTCAATTTGAAAATTCAGAGAGATCAAGAAACTTATAAACAACCTTGAGGGTGGGAGAGGAGGCTACCTGGGTTGGGTGATAGAATACAGTGATATGAAGCGGGAAAGGGAAACATTAGAGCAGGAATGGTTAAATGGGTGCAAAATGGAAGGGGAGGGCAGGGCAAAGGACTGAGCATGGGGAAGGATAGCCAACAATCAAGGCCTTTAGAAAAAGCCATATGAAAACAACCACTGTACAAGCTTCTTAAAGTATGGGGGCTGAAGAGAGGGCTAAGAAGTTAAGGAGACCTAGACTTGGTTCCCAGCACCCACATGGAAGCTAACAACTGTCTGTAACTCCAGTTCCAGGGGATCCAATGCCCTCTTCTGACCTCCATGGGAATTACACAGCATGGGTGTACTTACATTCATGCCATTCATGAAAGCAATACACTTATACACATAAAATAAAAGCAATAAATAAAATTTTTTAAAAGAACTTATATACATTATAAAAACAGACTAAAAGAAGTTACCTTATAACAGGTAGACACTGCCCCTTCTAGGCATCATGGGCTAACAACAACAACAAAAGTAAAACCCTCAATGCCAGGAATGGACTCATTCTCTTGAAACTCTTGACCAGGGGGTCCCATAGATCCTCAAATAATGCTGTTCATTGTTCCTGCTCTTGATTACCCACCAGAACTTGATGGTAAGACCCCACTACTGAAGACACTACATACATGAGCCATAGAACAGAAAAGGACAAATCAAGCTGGTACTGACTTCAGAGCCTCATCTGTACTGTTCATAGTGCTGGAAGGTGCTACATGTGATACTAGAAGGAAAAAATAATTATCACCCTTACCCAGCTGTGGACCCTGTGAACTACAACAACAACAACCATTCTGGCAAGATAGGACCACCAGTACAATAGTGGCATGAATATTATGGGAGTAGCCAACCATTCTCTAACTGGACTTAAGGTCTGCTTCATTAGAACCTATACCTGACACTGATATAAGGCTTAGGAACCTGAGGCTAGACAGGTCACAAGACATATGGAAGAACATAATACTAGTTTTCTACTAAATAGTTATCATATTAAAAGGACTCTTAATCATTTGTTATACCTAAAGATTAATGCCTCTCTCAATTCTCACTGGAGAAGTTTCCTTATGCAGCAGATGCTGATTAACACGGAAATCCACAACTGGTCAATGCGTAGAGAACAAGAGGCTGTAGGATGTTAACCATGAATAGGATGCCTATATCAAATGTCTGCCTCCAAGAGTCAGGGATTGTTGTGGAAGAAGAGGCAGAAATATTACAAAAGCCAGATGATAACCACAAGAAATTTTCCAGGCAGCTAGAAAGTTTCTCATATAAATTTACAGCAATGGTAACAGCATGTAAAAGACCCATGCAAGATCAAACCAGACAAAATCCCAGCATAGTCATGGGGAGGTGGGTAAGGAACCCCAACCCAACCTAAGGAAATTTTGACAACTGATGTCTGCTCAATGGGGAAGAAAAAGTCTCTTTCAAGGATGGAATTCTTGGTAGATTAACCAGGCTCCAAGGGATAGATCCACACTGAAGGATATTTGGTGACATAAATTAAACCCTATATGA
>NW_008336392.1:510979-528429 GCF_000622305.1 Nannospalax galili
GGGAGGTGTGGGGAGGGAAGTGGATCTAAACACCATGAAAATCACAAAAATTCATTAAAAAGAAAGAAAAAAAAATTGACCTTTGTATGAATCTTGATGGTGTGACTCACTATCCAAGTCCCCCTTGAAAAAAAGAAAATGGATTTATTTTGCATAGTGCAAAAAGTACAGTGGGCCTATCATAGACAGAACTGCTTGTGTGCCCATGGGCTCTGGGGCCTCCATTTTGGAACAGTCCTCAATGAGTTAGGGTTCATTCAGACACTTTGCATTTAGCTTCCAGGAAGTTAATGTGGAGGTGTCTCCAAAAGCTAAACTAGAACTACCATGTGACCTAGCTATACCATTTCTGTCATATACCCAAAGGATACCAATTACCACATGTTCACTGATGCTCTGGTCACACTAGCAAAGAAATCAAATTAGTCTAAGTATCCATCAACAGACAGATGGATAATGAAAATTAAACACTCCTCAATTATTCCACACAATGTAAATGGAAGGTATGGTGTCACACTCCTTCTAGGAAACCAGTATTGCCCTAATACCAAGGCCAGATAAGGACATAACAAAAATTAAAATAATAAACCAATTTTACTGATGAACATAGACACAAAATTTGTCAATAAAATACTTGCAAGTTGAATTCAAGAATACATTATGATTAAATGCCACACCTAAGCTGGTTTCATCCCAGGGATGCAAGATTGGTTCAAGATGCAAATCAATAAATGTAATGCAACATACAAATAAACCTAAGGACAGAAATTAGACCATATCTCAGAAGCAGAAAAGGCCTTTAACAATGTTCAGCATTCCTTCCTGAGAAAAGCCCTGGAAAAAAAGGAAATAGAAGAATTGTATCTCAATATAAAAAAGGCTATAGATAATAAACCTATAAACACCATTATATTAAATGAGGGGAAATGAAAGCATTTTCTCTAAAAATCAGGAGCAAGTCAAGGGTGCCCATTCTCATTCCTAATTAATATATACCCAAAGTATTAGCTAAAACAATAAGACAAGAGACAGAAATAAAAGACACATATAGAAAAAAAAAAAAAAAACAGCCAGGCATTGGTAGCACATGCCTTTAATCTCAGCACTTGGGAGGCAGAAGCAGGGAAATCTCTGTGATGCTGAGGCCAGCCTGGTCACTATCACAAGTTCCAGGCCAGCTGTGGCTACAGAGAGAGTCTGTCTCAAAAAACCAAAAAGAAAAAGAAGAAAAAAGGGGAGGAGGAGGAGGAGGAGGAGGCAGAAAAGTACTCCTATGTCAGACAACATAATTCTATACTTAAAAGATGAAAGATTCCTGATTCTTGGAAAATTCTTCACCCTGATATATACTTTCAACAAGTAGCAGACTCCAAGGGTCAGGAAACATCATGGAAGAGGAAGCTGAATGAACATGACTGGAGGACAAGGATGAGTGCTGTGACATGATATCCTCTGGACATGACATGGCCATTCATGAATTGTTGCTACCTCCACAAGGTGAAGTCAACAAGGTCAGTTAAAATTCTAGCATCCCTAATAGGACTCAGTGGGTTACAAAAAGAAAGAGAAAGAAGGGGAGGAGGAGAGGGAGGGGGAGGGGGAGGACACATGAAAGTGAAGGAGAGATGTGAGGTATTCAGGGAAAGTGGGAGTGGGGATTTGAGGGTGGGTATGATCAAGATACATACAATACATGCATGGAATTGTCAAAGAACAAATAAAAGATATTCTAAGAAAGTTGAGTAGCAAGACAAAAACAACAGGAATTTGTAAAATGGCTCAGTGGGCAAAGGTGCTTGCGGCCAAGCCTGATGACCTGAGTTCAATCCCTGGAACCCACATGGTAGAAAACTTTTGCAAATTGTCCTTTGACCTCCACATGCACACACACACACACACACACACACCTAGCACACACGCATGCACAATAATATAAGTAAAACAGATAAATTTTTTAAAATTTCCTTTTTTTTGTATCCTTTGACCCATTAATTTGACTTTTGCAAATCTAGAAGCTGGGCCTGGTAGTACAGGTCTGTAATCCCAGATACCCTGAAAGCTGAGGCAGGAATACATGATAAGATGGTGATAGATAATGATTGATAGATAGATGATAGATAGATGACAGATATATGATAGATAGATGATAGATAGATAGATAATGATAGATAGATAGATAGATAGATAGATAGATAGATAGATAGATGATAGATGATGATGATAGATAGATAGTTTTTGTGAAACTCATATATTTTATTGTATTGAGATTCCCCTGCCCTTTCCACACCCCCTTACTATCACCTACCCAATTTCATGTACTTGATAGGTAGATGATAAATACATAGATAGATAGATAGATAGATAGATAGATAGATAGATGATAGATGGATGAGAGGGAGGGAGGAAGGGAGGAAGGAAAGAAAAAGAAGGAAAGAATGAAAGAAGAAAAGAAAGGAAGGAGAGGGAGGGAGGGAGAGTGGGAGGGAGGGGGGAAGGAAGGAAGAAAGAAAATATTTAAGTGAGTCCCCTTTCCAACGTTGAATCCTCATCCAAATTTCTCAAATTGAGATTCAGTTTCACCACTGATCTTGGCTTTCCTTCTTTCCTAAATAATAGAGCTCTCTAGACTACTCATTCATTCAGCTGTTCAGGTGATAGTTCTTGAAGGCCTGTTTCATGTTAGTCACTCATCAGCGGCACAGAACTTAACTTCTAGTGGAAAATACAGCAAGCAAATCCTTCACTGATCCCACAAAAGAGCTGCCACATGAGTAGATTTGAAAAATGATATGTTAATTTCATGTATTTCAATTTCATGTAGAAGAAAATGAAAAGCATAATGAAAAGAAACAGCCAAAGAGAGATAATCAGTGGTAAAGACAGAAATGGAGATGGGGCGGGGGGTGCTTTGGGTTGTTTGTATTTTGGTTTTTGTTTCTTTGTTTTGAGACAGTTCTCCCTCACTGTCTGGCTTGGAATTGGCTTTGTATACCAGACTAGCCTTGATCTCACAGAGATCTTCCTGCCTTTCCAGTACTGGAACTGAAGATGTGTGCCACCAGGCCTAGCTAGAAATGGAATTATTTTTTTTCTTTTTAAATAGAGCAATCAGGTAGTTTTTCATTGAAAAAATGATAGCTGAAAATTTAAAAAGTAGAAGCAGTCATGAGATGTTTAGCAGGAAAATAATAGAAACAGAGAGAAAGAGTGTGGGGCCCAAGGGAGAAGCAGAAGGCAGTCTAAAACAAATACGGAGGTGCATTTGTCTAAAGTGTAGCAAGCCCCTGACTAAAAGACATCCATCTTACCATCCTGCATGACCTGGCCTAGTTATTTTCCAGTTTCCCTGAAATTGCCTACACTTTATGGGGACCAGGAATTCTTAGAAGCTGCCACATGTCCGGCCAAGATGAGATAAGCTGTTGCTTAACGCTGTATCTGCTTCTGTCCATGCTTGCTTGCTTGCTGGGGGGGCGGGTGTCGATAATAATTTTAAACTTTTACTGACCTATGCAAATATGTGCTTGAGTTTGAACCATGACGATTGGCCCCCTTGTGTTCCCACTTTTGAGAAATATCTGAGTATGTATAAAAAGTCTTTGGAGACTCCCTTTGGGGCTGCTCTCTGTATTCACTCCTGGAGTACAGGGACAACCTGGCCATTAATACAATCTGTTAATAAAATCCTTCCTACCTCCTGGCTGAATTCTTGGCAGTTATCAAACTATAACATAAAGGACAGTGTCAGATAGGAACAGGAACAGAGATAGGGTCAATGGGGTGTGGCTCAGTGCTAAAGAACTTTCTTAGCATGTACAGTGCCCTGGATTATACACCAAACACGGAAAGAAACAAGAGTCAAATAAAACAGGTCCTTGCTGGCAGGGTGTGGTGGTGCACGCCTTTAGTCCCAGCAGAGGCAGGCATATCTCTGTGAGTTTAAGGCCAGCCTGACCTACACAGGCCAGCTGGGCTACAGGGAGATCCTGTCTCAAAAAAAAAAAAAGGAAATCCTTGTTAGAGTAGTCTATATTCAAATTTAAAAATTAAAGTGTGTGTTTGGGGTAGGGAAGTGCAATTTTTGCCACCTTTACTCTAAGAACCCAAATCTCCATATTTTAACATATTTTTTTAAAGCATACAACTCTTACCACCCTTAGTACAAAAGTTTTTATTGAATTTCCACATTGTCATCACCTTCCAAGAGTAGTATGCATTAGCACTACACCTACATAAATAATAATACCTGCCATCAAACTGGCTTCTCAAAGAATACAAAAATGATCTGACAGAATTGGGGAAAATTCCTTTAACTCTTTAAAAATTTTCTTTTAAATCTAAAAATAAATAAATAAGCCTTAAGAGTCCTGTGCTTTATGTCTCAAACAGACAAAGCACAGCTCTGTTCAGTCTAAACAGAGAACAGCAGCAAAACAAATTAACGGCAGTCCAAGGCCACAGAGATGCGTTCATTTGAATGATGGAAACTGCACAACATACATACAAATTAGCTCACTCTGACATCCCCTCTTTTGAATGGTAGGAAATGCATTCCTGGAAGCTAAATGCAAAGTGTCTGAATGAACCTAACTCAGTGAGAACTGCTCCAAAATGGAGGCCCCAGAGCCCGTGGATATACAGGCTCTTTTTGCCAAGCCCACTGTACTCTTTATACTATGTGTTTACGCCCAGATCTCGTGACTCCCAAAGACCGCCAAGGAGTCTGTACTGAGAGTCTCGAACCAGGGTGGGGCAAACTTTTTATAGGGAAGGAGTTTTGCTGAAGCCCACCAGATGCACTTTAAAATGATCGAATGGTTCTATGTTCTGAGTATGGGAAGGATTCTTATTGGTAGGGGCTGTCTTCTGGGCATTGGAATGTGCTGACTGTTATCTATAGGGTCAGAGGTTTCTGTTTCTACCTTATAAGGCTTTTACATGCCCAGGCTTGCTTGAAACAGCTAGCCAAAATGGAGTCAGTGTATTCTGACTCTTGCATTTTGACTCATCGTATGTAAAATAAACTTGTTTTCGTTCTTAAAGGGAAAAAAAAAGTCCTGTGCTTTGAAAAGAAAGTAGAACTATGATCATTCACAAAAATATATACAGAAACACATGTATATATTAAAGTTTCTAATTATTGGAGAAGAAAACAAACAGGGCCTTGTAGGTCATAATAATGATTTTATCTCTTACTTCATGAATAATGAGAAGACACTGGAGACTTTTTTGTCATATATTAGTCAACAAATAAAAGTTTTTGTTCCCATGCATAAATATAATGATCTGTGTTCATAGTCACCCCTACATTACACTTTCATAATCACCTTCACTGTCAGGGTTCTTACAACTCTGTTTGCTTTGCTCCTTGAGTCTCCCTCTGAGAGGAAACATGAAACCCTGTGATACTTGTCCTTGGGGCACTGGCTTATTTTCCTTAGCATAAAATGATCTCCAAATTCTATCCATTTTCCTGAAAGCACAGAATTTCATTCTTTGTGACTAAATAAAACTGCAATGTGCATATATACCACATTTTTCTTTATCCATTCATTTGTTGATGGACACCTGAGCTCATTCCATAATTAGGCTATTATTAAAAGTGCCATGACAAATACAGATATTTGGGTGTCTCTATAGAAAGCAGATTTAAATATTCCTTTGTATATACACAAAAGTAATATAGCAGGGTCATATAAAAGTGCTACTTTCCCAGACATTAGACTTAAGTCTATATAAAAAATTATTTAGACAATTTTTTCTCATTGATGATTTTGTTCCTAACCAGAAAGTGCTGCCCAGATGTAAGACTTCAAAATTTGGTCTCCAATACTATAGTGCTCACCTGTAGCTAAGGGAGACAACCAGCTATTGTTCTAAAATGATGGATACATTTGTTTTCTCCCCCTATTTAGAAACCTTTGGGAGAGAACTGACACTGATTCTAACCACTCCAACAGCTATCAAAATACCTGAAAGCAAATCCTGAATCCATCACTCTAGAGTCCAGCCTTGGAAGACGAAAGAAAAATGAGGAGGAACCCAATAGAGGGATGCTTTTGGAAGCCCTTGTCAAGAAATTCCAACAGACTCTCATATGAACATTTGAAAATTGCCCTGTTCTGACTTTTTTCTAGTTCCCTGTGTAGAATTTGTAATGCTAATGGGATCATGGCCACTCTGTTGTTACCTCTGAGATCAATGCCATCATGAAAGGGAGTTTCCAGACCCTTCACATATCTTATTCATGATTCAAGGACTTTCTTTTCCCTTTAGAGATGTGTTATGTAATTTGGGAGTCTTAGATAGACCCACTGAAGGGGTACTCCAATTGCCTCACCCTGTGTCCCTGTTCAGCATGGAAGAAGTCAGGGCAGTCTGCCTCCCCATTCCCTATTGGTTATTTGGGTAACCTTTTCAGAGGATGGTGTGATAAGAAAAGGAGGTAGGAATTGGCTAGGCAGTTAGGGTAAAAAGACCTTTAAGAAAAGTAGCCAGTTTCTTGGCTAAAACTCGCTATGTCCTTGGGCCTCTTTGCATCATACTCTGTTCCAAAGGCCAAAAATGTCGAAAGTATTTGGGAGCTTGTATCTAATCCTTAAAAGATTTTAGGGTTACCGCTTCAGAGTGGGGAATGTTAGAGTACCCAAAAGCCCCATAAAAACAAATGAAAGAAGAAGAAAAAAAAAAAAGAATTCCCTGATTGTTCAGCATGCTGACATGGCATTGTACATTTGCCAGCTTCCCCAGTAACTCACAAATATTCTGTTACCCAAATACAGAACATGTAACAACACATCTTTTTTTAACCTTTCTTTTAAAAATATTTTTATTTTTTGAGAATTTAGTGTACATGCACTGTATTTACATCATTTCCACCCACCCTCTCCCTTATCCAATTCCCCCCCTGAATTTCATGACGTCTTCTTTTATTTTATATATATCTAGCCATATATATGTAGACATATATTGAATTTATTTTGCTGTTCTTATGTGTACATGTGATTAAGACTGAGTAATTTGCCTATATGGACGTATGTGCACCACAAGCATGCAAGGTCCACAGAAGCTAGAAGAGGCCATTGGATCCCCTGGAACTGGAGTTATGAGGCACCATGTGAGTGCTGGGAACTGAACCCAGGTTCTCTGCAAGAGCAGCCAGTGCTCCTAACCACTCAGCCATCTCTCCAGCCCCATGTCTTAGTTTCTTTTCCTGTTGCTTTGATAAAAAGAAATGGGAGAAAGGGTTTATTTTAGCCCACCGTTCAAGACAATCCATCATGGGGAGGGGGGGTCAAAGCAGCAGGAGCTTGAAGCAGTGGATCACAGCACATCCACCGTCAGGAAGCAAAGGAGATGACGGCGTCCCTGCTCAGCTCACTCTCTCCTTTTCATTCAGCCCATGAAATGGTGACACCCACATTCAGCGTGAGTCTTCCCACCTCAATTAACCCAGCTGAGAAAATCCAGAGGCCAGGCAAATCCAGATAGTTCTCCACTGAGACTCTTCCTAAACTGTATCAAGTTGACAATGAAAACCAACTGTCAGACTGGCCTTTGGACATGTCTGTGGGGGCATTTTCTCCATTGTTAACTGATGTAGGAAGGCTCAGCCCACTGTGGGTGGTACCATCCCCGAAGCAGATAGGCCTGGACTGTATAAGAAAGGCAGCAAGCCAGTAAGCAGTGTTCTTCTGTGGTGTCTGCTTTGGGTTCTGCTCCAGGTTCCTGCCTTGAGTTCCTATCCCTTGATGATGGACTGTAACCTGTAAGCCAAATAAACTTTCTTCCCTCAAAAAAAAAGAAAAAAAAAAAAGACTGACCATTTGGGATTGGAAAAATCTGATTTTCCCTCCCTTAATGGTCATTTATTATCTGTAGCTGTTACTCTAGAGGTAGAGACCTGTGAAGTTCCCTTCATTCATATTGGCATGGCTAGTGGTGGTATCAGTTATGGAGGTCTTGTTTAGGCAACCATATTGTTAAGATTTCATGAATGAAGCTCTCATCATGACTAGAATACACATTCTAGCAGCAGACATCCTGGTCCTCTGACTCTTACAATCTTCCTATCCACTTCCATAATGTTAGGTCTTGGCTGTAGGAGTCGCATTTTAGATGTATTAATTGAGCCTATGAACACACAGTCACTTATTCTTGCTCAACTCCCCCTTGCTCAACTCCTCCAAATTCACTCCTACCACCCTAAGTACCCAACTTTCTATTCTGTTTTTTTCCCCCACATTGACCCAAATATGTGTTCCACAAATATTCTTCAGGAGTGGAATTTGCCCTGGGCTGTGGTTGAATGAGAGTCACAACCTTAAAAACTCTTCCTGTCCTAACAGTTACTAAATGCCAATAATTTCTCAGCAAAGGGTGGGACCTCCTGCCTATCTCTGCCCCACCAATCTAGAATTTTGTATGGCTTGGGCTTGAGTTAATCTTGTGTATACTGTCACAACTGCTGTGAGTTCATATGTGCAACCACCCTGCTGTCTAGAAAACACCGTTTCTTTGAAGTAATATACCAAATCTGGCTCTTACAATCTTTCTGACTCCCTCTTCCATGAACTAAAATGACAACTTGCCCAGTAGTACAAGAGTAGCATGGATATTATGGGAATAACTAACCACCCTCTGATCAGATTTAAATCCCATTGTAAGCAATGAAACCCAAGCCTGGCACTCATGTCAGAGTCAAGGACCTGTGGCTTTATAGGTCACAGTTCTTAGGGGAGAGACTACTATGAATCTACTAAATGGACACAGTATTGAAATGACTCCCAATGCTATTGCCATACCTATATACAGTGCATCTCTCAACCCTCATCAGGAAAGCTTCTTTTGGCAATAGAAAGCAATTTTCACAGAGACCTACAGCTAGTCAACATGGAGAGGGTAAGAGACTGTGGATTGCTCAGTCCTAAAACGTTTGATTTTGAATATTCATTATTTTAATAACATGAAAACCATGTTTTTACATGATCTTACACATTCCTTTAAAAATCCTTAGTATTATTCCTTCATTAAAAAAACATAGCTCTTCTGCAGTGATCCAGAGCTTTGGGAAGCAGAAGTTTGATATTAGTGTCATATTTAAGGATAAGCACTCTATAACCTCTGATGCTCTGCACATTGGCCAGTTTGTAGATTTTTTTGGTAATCACTACCTGCTGCATGAGGAACCTTCTGTGGTGAGAGCTGAGAGATACATTAATCTAAGAATATAACAATAAGTCATTAGTAGTCAGTTCAATGCCATTTCTCTTTGGCAGAATAATAGTAGTAGGCTCGCTCCTACCGCCTATGACTTGTTTAGTCACAGGTTCTAAGACCTGATATCAGTGGCAAGAACGGGCTATGTCTTGTGAAGGAGAGCTTAAATGCAATCAAAAAGTAGTTAGCAACCCCTGTAACCTTTGTGCCATTATTGCCGAAGTGGGCATACCTTGCCAGGCCCATTGATCATAAGGAAACAGTTTTCCAGGGAACAAGGCAGTTACTCATATGAACTTACAGCAATAGTGACGGCATTCGTAAGTCCCACATAAGCTTAAGCCAGGTGAAATTTCAGCCTAGAAGTGGGGAAGTGGTTAGAAATCCCAACCCTAGGGTCTGAAGAGATGGCTCAGTAGTTCAGAGCCTGGCCAGGAGGGCACTGCTGGAGGAAAATACTGCATTGTATGCAATTCAGAAAGCCAAAGAGAAGCAAAGGTAAAGTCATTGATAAATGTCAGGTGCTTTAAAAATTATCACATGGATGTATTTTAAAGGAAGTAAATTGAATGAGATTGTCATAGAAATCTCAAGTCACAAAGTTACAATAAAAATTGAGTATAAAGTGACTTAAATTTCTAGGCCCCAAAATATAAATATCAATGGACAGAAAGAGGTGGTAGGTATTGGGATCCAGCAGGGGATGGGAGAGAAATAGATCAAGGCTGTGGTATGACTTAGAAGTATACTGAACAAAATGTATCACCTTAAACACATTCAGGTGATATTTAATTTAGTTGCATTAAATGCCTTCACTGTCATTCGTGCTGTGTTCAAAACTTTTATATTACTCCAAGTTTGGGGATTTCTTTTGTGATTGATTATCTCAGTGGGATTTTGTTTGGGGCTTAAATGAAACTTTCAAATGCTTAAATTTTTGGTCTTAGTATATGCATTTTGTTAGAATTCATTCTGCTAGTGATAGTCCTCTTGTTTTTCCATTTCCTTTTATCTTTAGTCTTGCTGTGTTGTGCTTGGTTGGAGGGCATGCCCCTTCAAATGGAGGAGGGAAGCATAGTGTTTCTCATGAGTGTACAAGGAGTTACATTCTTCTTCTGAAATCTCTAGAAAAACTCTGTTTATAGGAGAATATGGGTAGTTGGGTCTTCTTTTACTTATTTAATGCATTTTACTCCTGTGAATATAAAACATTATTATTTTTGCATTTCTGCTCTTTGTTTACCTTTAGTCTATTGACGTATTTGATAATTATGGGTCTAATACATATTATATTGCCTTCTGCATTTTTTGTGCCAATTTGGTAAAATCAGTGGTGGTGTGTTTTTTTACAGTAAACAGCAAATGGATGACATGTTTGATATGGTTACAGATTGTGAAAATCTTAGAGAAGCATGATCCTTTGAAGAACATGCAGGTAAATTATGGGTCTATCCCCCAGATGAGGCCAGTGCTGTGCAGAACTATGTAGAACACAAGATTTTCATGTTAATTGAGAAGAAAGCCAAGGATGATAAAATAGGGCCAATTCTGGAATTTGTCGTCTTGGAGAATATCATGGAGAAGCTCTTCCTTTGGAGTTTGAGATGAAAGTTCACTGATGAAACTAAAATTGAACAGCTAAGGATGTACGAGATGCTGGTCACCCAGTCATATCAGCCTCTACTGTACCTTAAGCCTCTGAAGCCCCTGATATGCTGAGCTCTTGTTCGGGAACAGCCACTGCCACTGTGGAGGGGAAACTGGTAGTCTTCCTCAACCAGCTCTGCTCCATCCTTGCCAAAGATCCATCCATTCTGGAACTTTTCTTCCACACCAATGAGGACCAAGGGGCGGCCAACTTCCTCACTTTCTCCCTTCTGATACCCTTCATTCATCGCAAGCGGACAGTAGGCCATCAAGCTCGGGATGCTCTGTTATTTATCATGTCTCTCTCTGCTGAGAGCACCATGGTGGCCCATCACATTGTGAAGAACACCTACTCTGTCCAGTACTTGCAACTGGACTCAGTGGGCTCTACTCTTCCTTGCCCACAAAGCTGGAAGAAAAGGATGAAGAGTGGCATTGCCTCCTCAAAGATGATTGGCTTCTGCTGCCCTCCCTTGTGCAGTTCATGAACTCCCTGGAGTTTTGCAATGCAGTCATCCAGGGTGTACACAGAATTGTTTGAGACTGAACCCTGCCTTCTGCTCCTTTTGTCTCAGGTGGTTCACCCCTTGATCTGCAGTCAGCTTGTCAGCTACATTTACAATGGATTTTTAGCACCGGTCTTGGCTCCTGCCCTCATAAGGTGATGGTGGAGGAGGTGATGACCACAACTGCATACCTGGACCTTTTCCTTCACAACATCACTGAGCCACCACTCCTGGAGATCTTCCTTTCTTTCATCCTACTGCACCAACATGAGAATGTCCATATTCTTGACAGCCTCACCAGCAGAATCAACACCCCGTTTTGGCTTTGTGTGGTGTCCCTAGCGCTATTCAGAACTCTTATCAGTTTACATTATGAAGATGTGATGTTGCAACTGATTTTAAGATGTCTGATCCCCTGCAATCACATGATGCTGAGTCAGAGGTGGGCTGTGAAGGAGCAAGACTGCTACTCCGTGTCTGCAGCCAAGCTGCTTGCCTTGACCGTTATCTGCTCTGCCACTGGCATTACTCTGACGCTTGGGAACCAAGAGAGGGACTATATTCTCTGGTCAAAGTGTACCCATGATGCTTCAGGGCCCGAGGAACAGCTGCTA
This sequence comes from Nannospalax galili, assembly GCF_000622305.1. Taxonomy (NCBI): domain Eukaryota; kingdom Metazoa; phylum Chordata; class Mammalia; order Rodentia; family Spalacidae; genus Nannospalax; species Nannospalax galili. The sequence continues at coordinate 522,966 of NW_008336392.1, forward strand.
CCCAAAGTGCCCTCTTCACCATCCCTACCCTCCCCATTGTAGAGTATGGGAAAGCCCTGGACATTAGTTATCTTCAGTACCTCTGGGAGGCCCACACCAACATCCTCCGATGCATGAGGGACTGCAGGATGTGGTTAGCCCTCTATGATAGGGACTCTCCAGACCCTGAGACCTTTCTGAAAAGTCAGACAGAGGAGAGCGGAGAAATCTCAGCCCACCCTGAGAACAGACTCCCACAACAGCACACAAGGATGGTAAGGCAGACAAAGGACAAGAACCAGATGGAGCTGGAATGGGATGACAGCTATGACACTGGGATCTCCTCAGGGCTGACTTGGGCTCCCCGGGCCTTATGATGATCTGGAAACTCCAGCACCCCCAGCACCTGTTGATCCCCTCCAGATACATCCAAGAGATGAAGGAGAATGCCATCCTTCTCTTCAAAGGCTCCTACATCAAAAAGTCAGACTTCAGGATGATGTGATGGTGTACAGGCTGTGTGCCAAGAAAGACTCAGAATAGGCCAGGGAGCCACAGGAGCAAAACAAAGTCCCACCAGCTGAAGCCCAGCCTGAGGCTCGGAGTCCACCCATAAGCAATGGCCCTGTTTTCAGCACCTAGACAGAGGCAGAGTTGCAGTCAAGCAGGGACAGTTCAGACCTGTGTCAGAACAGATCCAAGAAAGCCAAGCAAGAGAATGAACCTGAAATAGTCCTGGAATCAAGCTCAGAGTTCAAAGCCCCTACGCCTGAGGAAGAGCCCCAGTCAAAGCTGTCCATTGCCAACCAAGAGAGTGAAGATGTCATTTCCCAGTATGACCAAATCATTCAAGAGCTGGATTCTGGCACTGAGGGCCCGATGGACCAGAGCATCCCCATGCCTGACTCCTTGCTTCTCACAAGCAAGGAAGAAAGGAAAGAAGAGAGCAAAGGAGAAGAGGGGGAGAAGGACACAGGAGAGGAGGAGGATGACTTCGACTCCCTCGTGGCAGAAACTCCTGCTGTGGAGACCGTGCCTTCCCCATTTGGGGTCAGAGAGGACACTGCCTTGGCCAGTCACCATCCCGAGAGGACTCAGAGAACTCCATTCACAGGTCCATTCATCAGCGTGGTCTTGTCAAAGCTGGAGAACATGCTGGAGAACTCTCTGCATGTCAACTTGCTGCTTATCTGTAAAATCGCCCAGCTGACCTGTGGGCCTTTCTCCTCAACACCAACATGGTCTTCCAGCCTAGTGTCCACTCTATCAGATCCTTGCATCTGTGAAAAACAAAATCGAGCAGTTTGCTTCTGTGGAAAGAGACTTCCCTGGCCTCCTTATCCAAGCCCAGCAATACCTGCTCTTCTGGGTAGACAAGTCAGATGTGACCCCTGCAGCACTAACCAAAGATACCATGCAGGAGGCCTTCAGGATAAGAAGTAGCAAGAGCCTTTTGGATGGTCCTCCAAGAGTGCTTCAGTCATTCCTGAGCAACAGAATCAAGATGTCAGGTGCACCCCCAAGCCTGCCCTTGCTGATGAGGAACATTATGCTGGCTGCTGCACTCTTCCCTGAGTTCCAGAAGGAGCTGGCAACCTTGGATCAAGAACACTCTATACTGTTCTACAAGATCCTGGATGACTTCAAGGACTCCTGCTGTTAACATTTTATATTTCTATTTTAATAAATTCCTGTTTTATTTTTAAAAAATGCTACTTTACATTTTTTAAATATTTTATTATTTTTATTTTACGTGCATGAATGTATTGCCTGCATGTATGTGAGGCACCCATGTCATGCAATGTCACAGAGGTCAAAAGAGGGCTTCAGAGTCCCCTTGAACTGGAGTTAAGGACAGCTCATAGCCACCATGTGGATGCTGGAAATCGAACCCAGGTCCTCTGCAAGTGCAGTCAGTGCTCTTAATCACTGAGCCATCTCTCCGGCCCTTACTTTACATTTTTTAATGTGTATGAGTGTTATGCCTGCTTGTGTGTAAGTGCACCTGTGTTGTACAGTAACCAGTGAAGACCAGAAGAGGGTGTCAGATCCCCTGGAACTGGAATTAATGGACAGTAAGCAAACCCAGTTCTTCTGTAAGAGCAGTCAGTATTCTTAACCACTGAGCCATCTCTCCAGCTCCTACTTTACATTTTTTGAGACACTGTACTGATTTCCATAGACTGAGATAATTGACATTCCCAGCAACTGTGAATAAGAGTTCCTCACTGTCCCCCACATTCTCAACAGCATTTACTGTGGTTTGTTTTCTTCATGAAAGCATTAGAGACTTTCAAGCAAAAAGTAGCAAGCACTAACTCTGTAAAGATGGTAAGGAATTGGAGTGCAGTAGACCAGGATGGTAATAACAAAGGAACCAAATGTGGCAAAAATGTTGAAATGTACATAGTGCAGGATTTCCCAATGCAGACAAGTGTGAGAGGGGCAGAGCCAAGGATGGCAGCATCACATTGGCCCAAACAAGTCTGGAAAGGTGTTGGCACTAAATACAAAGCACTAGAGATAGACAGTGAGGAGAAGCTTCTTTTTGCAGTGGATGGTGGTTAATGCAGACTCATAACTGAGATGGTATTGTGTGTGAAAAGAATTTTGCCCCATTCTTGGTATTCATCATTTCAGTATTCTATTCATGACCTTTACTCCCTATTTCTTCCTTAGAAAGAATCCTGAGGGACAATCTGTGTTATTTCCATTATGTATTAAGTGTTAAACTACTTACAAAAGCAAGTAGATATGGCTTGGAGCTGACGTATCCTGATTATACAGAGATTTCAAATGCAGTGTTATTAGTAATAAAAGAGATGAGAGATTCCCTTGATGCCATCTTAGTGTTTTGTATGTAGACATCTAACTTCTGTATAATCATTCCTGAGTTTCTTAAATCTGTTCTCAAAGCCCAGAGCTGCCTTCTGTTACTGCCACTGATAAGCAATTTCATGGCTGTATTGGATGAAATACGTGAACAGATGAAAAGATGTGAGCTCTTGCTAAGAGAGAGGAGAGTGGTCATCACACGACCACTGGCAGTAACTAAGATGCCAAGCTCTCTCTAGATAGGAGAACTGAGCCAATATACAGCCTTTAATTTGTGAACTATATTTTAAGTAATCAAAATGCATAGATAAAGAATGAAACTTCTCTACAGAAACATGTATGACTCACAATGTCGATGAAAAAAAAAACTGGTCATTTTTTTAAGGATTTATTTTGTTTTGTTTGTTTTTCATTAGTTGTTTATTTGTTTATTGGGACAGGTTCTCCCTGTAGTCCCAGCTGGCCTGGAACTCACTATGTAGACCATGGCCTCGATCTCAAAGTGATCCACCTGCTTCTGCCTCCCAAGTGCTGGGATCAAGGGCATGCACCACCACTCCCTGACTATTTTTCTTTTCTTTTCTTTTTTAATTTTTACAAAAACTTTATTGAGAATTTCATACATACACACAAGGTGTTTTGATCAAATCCATGCCCACTCCCTCCCTCCAACATTCCCCCCACTGAAGAGGTAACCCTAAAATCTTTTAAGGACTAGTTACAAGCTCCCAAACACTTTTGACAGTTTTTGGCCTTGGAACAGAGTATGTTGCTAACAGGCCCAAGGATATTTTAAATTTTAGCCCAGAAAGTGAGTACATTTCCTTGGGGTCTTTTTACACTAACTGCCTATGCAATATCTACCTCCTATTCTTATCACACCATCCTCTGAAGGAGGGTTACCACAACTGCCGATAGGGAATAGCTGGGGCGGGGGGACCACTTTGGCTTCTTCCATGCTGAACAGGGATGCAGGGTGAGGCAATTAGAATACCCCTTCACTGGGTCTATCTAAAAGACTCCCAAATTACATAACTTTTGTCTATAAGGGGAGAAGAAAGTCCTTGAATCATGAATGGGAGATGTGAAGGAAAAGTAAAGTCAAGAGTAATTAGCATTACAAGTTCTAGACGGAACTAGAAAAAAGTCAGAATAGGGCAATTTTCAAATGTTCCTATGAGAGTCCATTGGAATTTAGTGACAAGGGCTTCCAGAAGCATCCCTCTATTAGGTTCTTCCTCATTTATCTTTTGTCTTTCAAGGCTGGACTACTTGGCTGGGATGAGTGGCTAGGAAAAGTGGCTGGATATTCAGGTGAGGGTCCAGCGACCATCCTTGGAGCTCCTTTAATGAATGAGCACAACCATCAACAAGCCCAATTGTGACTGTGTTCAGTGATCAGGCTAAGCAGAAGGCATGATGATGGTAGTTATTTCATGCAGAAGGAACCGCTGTATATCATCATCTTATTAAAAGGACCTGGAATGTTAAAGGATTTGGTGCTAGGGATTACATATGAAGGAGAACATACGTTGTTTATTTTTCTGAGTCTGTGTTAATTCACTTAGTATAACAGTTTCTAGATCCATCCATTTATGTGCAAATTTCATTATTCCATCTTTCTTTACTGCATGATAAAACTGGTCAAGATTTTTTCCCATTCTGTGGGTTTTCTCTTCACTTTTTTTGTTGTTTCTTTTGCTGTACAGAAGCTTTTAAGTTTAATGAGGTCCCACTTGTTGATTGATGACCTTCATTCCTGAGCAACTTCTGTCTGATTTACAAAACCCTTTCCTACACCTATATCTTGTAACTTATTGCCAATATTTGGTTCTAACAGTTTCAGGGTTTCCAGTTTCACATTGAGATCTTTGATCCATTTGGAGTTGACTTTTGTGCAAGGTGAAAGATAAGGGTTTTAGGCTCACCTCACCCTAGCGCCTGGCATCCTGGCAGTTTTGCCAGCACCATTTGTTGAAGATACTGTCTTTTGTCCATTGTGTGTTCTTGGCACCTTTCTCAAATACCAGGTGGCTGAAATTGCATGTACTCAGGTTTGGCTCTTCAATTGTGTTCCATTGATCTATGTGTCTGTTTTTGTGTCAGTACCATGCTGTTTTTATGACTATGGCTCTGTAGTATACTTTGAGATCTGTATAGTAATCTCCCCATTGTTGCTCTTTGTGCTCAGGGTTGCTTTGGTTATCCTGGGTCTTTTGTGCCTCCTTATGAATTTAAGGATGCATTTTTCTAATTCTGTGAAGTATGTCACAGGGATTTTGATTGGGATTGCATTGAACCTATATATTGCTTTTGGTAGGATGGTCACTTTAACAATATTAATTCTTCCAATCCATGAACACGGGAGGTGCTTCCATCTCCTGGTGTCTTCTTCAATCTCTTGCTTTAATGATTTAAATTTTTCATTATAGAGATCTCTGGTGTCTTTCGTCAGATGTATTCCAAGATATTTTAAATTTTTGCAGTAATTGTGAATGGGAGCATTTCCCTGTATTCTTTCTCCATTGTGTGTTATTGGTATACAGAAAGGCTACTGATTTTTGTAGACTGATTTTTATAACCTGCCACTGTACTGAAAGTGTTGATCAGTTTGAGTTTTCTGGTGGAACTTTTGGGTCTCTTAGGTATA
>NW_008336392.1:528603-529250 GCF_000622305.1 Nannospalax galili
CTCCATTTAGAATGATATTGGCTGTGGGTTTGTTGTATATGGCTTTAATTATGTTGAGGTATGTTCCTTCCAGTTCATTTCCCTTTACGACTTTGAACATAAATGCATGCTGAATTTTGTCAAAAAGTCTTTTCTGTATCTATTAAGATGATGATGTGGTATTTGTCTTTGAGTCCATTTATATGATTAATGATGTTTATTGACTTGCATATATTGAACCATCCCTGCATCTCTGGGATAAAGCCTACTTGATCATGGTGAATGATCTTTCTGATGTGTGTCTGTATGCGGTTTGCAAGTATTTTGTTGAGAATTTTTGCATCTAGGTTCATTAAGAATATCGGTCAATAGTTTTCTTTTTTGGTTGTGTAGTTACCCAGTTTGGGTATTAGAATGAAGCTGGCTTCATAGAAGGAATTTGGGAGTTCTCCCTCTGTTCCTATCGTTTTAAATAATTTAAGTAGTATTGGTTGGAGGTCTTCTTTAAATGTCTGGTAGAATTCTGCTGTAAATCCATCTGGGCCTGGACTCTTTTTAGTTGGGAGGGTTTGTATTACTGTTTCAATTTCCATATATGTTATGGGTCTGTTTAAACTGTTGATCTCTTCTTGGTATAACTTTGGTGGTTCCCATGACTTCAGATATGC
>NW_008336392.1:529612-533219 GCF_000622305.1 Nannospalax galili
AATTTTTTAATCTAGGCACTTAGAGCTATAAACTTTCCTCTTAGGACTGCTTTTAATGTGTCCCAGAGGTTGTGTTGTGTTGTATTTTCCTTTTCATTGAATTCCAGGAATTCATTTCTTTCTTAACTTCTCCTTTGACCCACTCATTGTTTAGGAGTGCATTGTTCTATTGTCATGAGTTCGTGTAGTGACTAGAGCTTCACTGAGTGTTGATTTGCCTTATTGCTTTTTGGTCCAGTAGAATACATGGAATTATTTCAATATCTTTGTATTTGTTGAGGTTTGCTTTGTGGCCCAGTATATAGTCAATTTTTGAAAAAGTTCCATGGGGTGCTGAGTAAAAGGTGTATTCTTTCATGTTTGGGTGGAATAATTGAAAGATGTCTGTTAGGTGCATTTGATGTATCGTATCATTTAATTCAAACATCTCTCTGTTTATTCTTTGTCCAGTTGACCTGTGAAATGGAGACAGTGGGGTATTGAAGTCCCCTACTATTACTGAGTTGAGGTTAGTCTGTGTCTTAAAGTCCTGTAGTGTTGTTTTTATGAATTTGTTTTTATGAATGCGCCAGAATTTGGTGTATATATGCTAAGGATTGTAATATCTTCTTGGTTAACTGTTGCTTTGATCAGAATGAAGTGACCCTCCTTATCTCTTCTGATTAGTTTTAGTTTGAAGTCTATTTTGTCAGATATTGGAATTGCAACCCCTGCTTGTTTCTTAGTGTCATTTGCTTGAACTATTGTTTTCCATCCTTTCACCTTAAGGTAGTTCCTGTCCTTGAAGGTTAAATGGGTTTCTTGCAAACAACAAAAAAATGGGTTTTGTTTCTTAATCTATTCAACTAGCTTTTGTCTTTACACTGGTGGTTCAGTCCATTCATATGTAAAGTTATTATTTAAAGATGTGTATTGGTTGCTATCATTTTGATTACTGTGTGAATTGTCTAATTTTGTGTTTCTACAATTATAGCTTCATTTAGTTTCTTTCTGTTGCCCATACTGCATTCTTTGTATTGCTTCGCGTATTCTTTAAAGGGCTGGTTTTGTGGACATGTATTCTTACAGCCTATTTGTGTGGTGGAAGATTTTTCTTTGTTTTTCAACAATTATAGACATTTTTGCTGGGTGAAGTAATTTTAATTTGCATTTCTCCGATGGCAAAAAATGTTGAGCATTTAAAAAAGTGTTTCTCATGTATTGGTGTTTCATCTTTAGAGAATTTTCTGTGTTTCTTGCCTTAATTTTTCATTGGGTTGTTTTGTTGATGTGTAGTTTTTGACTTCTTAGTTTATTCTCGATACTAATTCTCCTCTCTTTGTTCTGTATATTTAGTGTTTTTACTATGATATGTCATTGGGAGTTTCTTTTCTGATCTTGTCTATTTAGTGTTCCATGTGCTTCCTGTATTTGTATGGGGATGTCTTACCTTCATTTCAGGAAATTCTCTTCTACAATCCTGTTTAAGATCTGGTCAATATCATTAACTTGAAATTCTTCTCCTTCCTCTATTCCTATGATCCGTAAATTTGGTCTTTTCATGGTGTCCCATATCTCTTGCATATTCCATTCCTGTGTTTTGTTTTGTTTTTTTAATTTTTCATACTCTTTGCTTTCAGTGATCCAATCCTTCAACTTTGTCCTCCAGTATTGATATTCTGTTTTCCATTTCATTCATTCTAGAGGTGAGGCTTTCCCCTGTTGTTTCAAGTTGGCTTGTTGAGTTTTGTACTTCCTTCTTCATTTTTGCCTGAGTTTTCTTCAATGTTTCTATCTCTTTTGTGAATTCATTCAGAAGTTTATCCCTATCTTCTTTTTTCTCTTTGATTTGTTTGTTTATGTGTTTAAATTTGTTGCATTCCTTGATCATGTTTGTGATTGTTCTTTTAAATTCAATGTCCTGGGTTATCTCTAAGGGGTTCTCCTTGTACAACTCTTTGACAAGATTGGTGGGATTTGGTGGGGACATACTGTTTTGGTGTTCCATTTTATTATTCTTTCATTGTGGTTTAGGCATGTGAATTTCTTTTACTGTTTATGATTCTGATATGAGAATTAAGTTGAAGTTTGCTTCTGTTTGTATTATTGAGGTGCCTAGATCCTTTCTTCATTGGTTATGTAAAACTGGTTGGTACAGGGTTCAGGTTCTTTCAGATTTATTTTGGAGGGAAGTAATGGCTTCAGATCAGCTACTCAGGGGTACCCACAGAAGCCCAATTCAGGTTCCAATCAGGTACGCTCAGGCATCCTTCACCACATAGAGGCAGGATCCAGGGTCTATCAGGCAGTCCCGTGTGTTGTAAACCTTATGCCAGAGGGAGGGCAGAGGGAAGCCACAACTTGGCACTCTCTGGTGGTCTGCTGAGATCCCAGCCTTAGCCTACCAAAGCCAGATCTGCCTTGCGGCCTTGGGAGGGGCCTCATAAAATCCCAGGTAGGGGGATGGTATGGCGCAATGAGGGGAAGCTCACTACCACGTGGAGGCAGGATCCAGGGGCTGTCAGGCTGTCCCCTGGGTTGTCAGGCCCTCTGGTAGTTGGAGGCCAGAGGGAGGCCAGAACTTGGCACTCTCTGGTGCTCTGCTGAGCTCTAAACAGCTATCCAGATGGAAGTCTGAACAACCCTCTCAGGCTGTCCACTAGGATCTCCTACTTTTCTATTTCAATGAAGTGTATGTGGAAGTTGAGGAGAGGGAGAGTTATGTGCATGTGAGTGCAGGTGCCCATGGAGGCCAGAGGCATTGGATCTCCTAGAGCTGGAGCTGCAGGTCATTGTGAGTCTCCCAATGTGGGTGCTAGGAATTGAACTTGGGTCCTCTACAAGAGCAGTAATGCCCCTTACTGCTAAGCCATTTCTCCAGCCCATAATAATTCTCAATTAAATAGTTGTTGCAGGATCAAATGAAATGTCACATGTACACACCTGTAAACCCAGTACTTGAGAGACTAAGGCAGGAAGATTATGAGTTCTAGGTCAGAATGGGCTACTTAGCAAGACCCCGCTTAAAAAAATTTTTAATTGAAAAAAAAAAAAAAAAAAACGTGATGACTTTCATAGAATCTCATTTGGCTGATGATTGCTGTTGAGATACAGAAATCTGACTTCCAGGGAAAAAAAACTTTACCGAAAAAAAACTTTAATGAGAGTTTAGTGACAATTACATACAAAATCAGCAGACAGTTACCAGGTGAATTTTCGTGATGAATATTCACATTACTAAAGTGGGGCAACAAAACACATGCTTCCTGACAAGAACTGTGGAAAGCATTCAGGAGCATCTCTGAAGTCCCCTTTCAACACTGGTAAATTTGATTCCACTCAGGTCTTTAGTTTTAACTTCCAGTATGCCACAAATATCAGGATTGGAATAAATCCTGTAATCTGAGCACTCAAAATGCTGAGGCAGAATTACCGTGAGTCTGAGGCCAACCTGGACCACATAGAAAGTTGCAGGCCAACCTGGACTACAGAGTGAAACTCAGTCTCAAAATAAATAAATAATAAACTGAGAAGTTGAGATAGTTACAGTACAACAGATCTCCTTTCCTTAACAAGCTCCAAGGCCAAACCAAAAATGCATGTACACACATATGTATATATATATATA
>NW_008336392.1:533331-533644 GCF_000622305.1 Nannospalax galili
GAGATCATCTGTGAAATTTGAATATGAGCTTGCTGTTGAATGGTGCCAAGAAAATTTTATTAAATTTGGCAAGTGATAATGACAGTTTGGCTTTGGCAAGAATACATATAATTTTAAAAACATATTCTGAATTGTGATAGAGAGATGACATAATGTCTTGGATTCACTTAAGAAAATATAAAAAAGATACTGGGCATGGGGGCACATGCCTTTAATCCCAGCACTCAGGAGGCAGAAGTAAGCAAAACTCTATGAATTCCAGACCAACTGGCACTACAGGGATACTGTTTCAAAAGATCAAAAAGAAAAAAAA
>NW_008336392.1:536024-536966 GCF_000622305.1 Nannospalax galili
CATTGAAGATCCAAACCTGAGTACATGGAATTTCAGCCTCCTGATACTTGACAAAGGTGTGAAGAACATACAATGGAGGAAAGACAGCATCTTCAACAAATGGTGCTGGCAAAACTGGATCTCCACCTGTAGAAGAATGAAACTAAATCCTTATCTCTTACCTTGCACAAAAGTCAACTCCAAATGGATCAAAGACATCCATGTGAAACTGGAAACCCTGAAACTATTAGAAGAAAATATTGACAGTAATATACAGGATCTAGGTGTAGGAAAGGATTTTCTAAATCAGACAGAAGTTGCTCAGGAATTAAGGTCAGCAATCAATAAGTAGGACCTCATTAAATTAAAAAGCTTCTGTACAGCAAAAGAAACAATCAAAAAAGTAAAGAAAAAACCCACAGAATGGGAAAAGTTCTTAACCAGTGACCCATCTGAGAGAGGTTTAACATCCAGACTATATAAAGAACTCAAAAAACAAAGAATCGGGAAACCAAATGATCCAATTAAAAGATGGGCTAAAGATCTAAACAGAGAATTCTCAAAGGAAGAACTAAAGATGGCTAAGACACATCTTAAAAAGTGTTCAATATCATTAGCAATTATGGAAATGCAAATTAAAACCACCCTAAGGTATTACCTTACTCCAATCAGACTAGCTAGGATAAAGAAAACAAATGATATCAAATACTCTCGAGGATGTGGAGAAAGGGGAATGCTCATTCACTGTTGGTGGGATTGCAAACTCATGCAACCCCTGTGGAAAACAGTGTGGAGAACTCTTAAAAAATGAAAAATGAACCTACCATATGACCTGGATATACAACTCCTTGGCATATATCCAAAGGACTCGTCTTCTTAAAGACACACTTGTACAACCATGTTTGCTGCTGCTCTTTTTACAGTAGCTAGGAGATGGAAGCAAACTAAGTGCCCATCAACTCA
>NW_008336392.1:537093-540786 GCF_000622305.1 Nannospalax galili
TTTTCTTTTGTCTTCCTCATATGTGGCCCCTAGCACCAAATCCTTTTAAATTCCAGGTCCTTTTAATAAGATGATGATATACAGCAGTCCCTTCTGCATGAAATAACTACCATCATCACAACTTCGGCTGAGACTGATCACTAAACATAGTCACCATTGGGCTTGCTGAAGGTTGTACTCATTCATTAAAGGAGTGCCAAGCAGAGCCACTGGATCTTCACCTGAGTATCCAGCCACTCTTCCCAGCCAAGTAATCCAGCCTTAGAAGACAAAAGAAAAATGAGGAAGAATGCAATAGAGGGATGCTTTTGGAAGTCCTTGTCAAGAAACTCCAATGGACTTTCATATGAACATTTGAAAATTGCCCTGTTCTGAGTTTTTTCTAGTTCCCTGTCTAGAACGTGCAATACTAATTATTCTTGCCTTTACTTCTCCTTCACATCTCCTATTCACGATCCAAGGACTTTCTTTTCCCCCTACAGATAAGAATTATACAATTGGTGAGTCTTTTAGATAGACCCACTGAAAGTGTACACCCAATTGTCAGTTTCTTGGTTAAAACTCACAGTGTCCCTGTTCAGCATGGAAGAAGTCACTCAAATTGCCAACAGGGGCATGGTAAGAACAGGAGGTGGAAACTGGCTGGGCAGTTAGGGCAAAAGGACCCCAAAGAAATGTAGCCAGTTTCTGGGCTAAAAGTCAAAATGTCCTTGGGCCTCTTAGTAACATGCTCTGTTCGAAAGGCCAAAAATGTCAAATGTATTTGGGAGCTTATATCTAATCTTTAAAAGATTTTAGGGTTACCTCTTCAAAAGGGGGAGTATTGTAGGGGAGGGAGTGGGCATGGATTTGATCAAAACACCTTATATGCATGTGTGAAATTCTCAATAGTTTTTGTAAAAGTTAAGAAAAAGAAAAAAAGAAAAATGAAAAGCAATAACACACATATTTGATTTGTACAAATATTACAAAGTAATACAGTAATACACTGTACAGTATTAATTTATACCAAAATGGATATACTGGGGATTATTTATGTTTCTGCTTCAAGAGAAATCAATTAAAATTTACAGGAATCATAAAAATAAAAAATACATAAAAATATTTTTTAGTTATGTGTATTCATGGGTGATATGTACACATGGTGCAGGTGTTCATGTAGGCCAGAAGAGGTCATCAAATCAGTGGAACTGGAGTTCCAGGTGGTTGTGAGCCATACAACCTGGTCGAGGGAACCAAACCCTGGTCCTCTATGATAACAGGGCTCAAGCTTAACGGCTAAGCCATCTTTCCATCCCCAACTTTTCATAATCTTGTTTTGCAAAAATAATTAAGCTGAATATAGTTCTAATAATCAAATTTTATCATCAAAAAAAGACAACTTCACAGATGCCTTGATTTTTGGAATTCTGACTTTCCCAAACCATGAGACAATGAATTTGTGCTGCTCTAAGTCTCTGTTTGTGATTACTGATTACAGCACCAGTGGGTTCTGTGACACAACTGACAGCCACCTACTCTTGGCTCCTATCAACAATTCAAAATCTATCTATGCATCCAGGAGTTCACATTCTGGGTGGGTCATCATTTTTTAAAAATGCCAAAAATAATGTGCCCTTCATGAATGAATTTTTTTTTTTTGGTCTTTTTAAGACAGGGTTGCCCTGTAGCCCCAACTGGCCTGCAGCTCACTATGTTGACCAAGCTGACCTTGAACTCACAGAGATCCACCTGCTTCTGCCTCCTGAGTGCTGGGATTAAAGGGGTGTATCACTACACCCAGCTAGGAGTGAAATTCTTAAAATCATGAATCCAGGGACCAGGGAGATGACTGAAGAAGTAAAGAGGCTTATTCTGCAAGCCTGATGAACTGAGTTCAATCCCCAGAACATGTGTTTGTAAAAACCCATATGGAGTGGCAGACATAGGTAATCCCAGAACTCCTGTGGTGAAAAGCAGAGATAAGAGAATCACCCAGAAGCCAACAAGCCCACTTACCTGGAGTGTGCAGTCCAGCAGAAATATAACAGGCCTGGATCAAGATGGAAGAAGACAGCCAACTCCCAAACACTGTCCTTTAACCTTCACATGTGCTCCATGGCATATGTGTATACACACACTAATAATTAATCCAAATTTCATTAAATGTATTTATTTTGGTTTTACATGTATGAGTGTTTTGTCTGCATGTTTGTAAGTGTACCATGTGCATGCAATACCCAGAGATACCAGAAGAGAGCATCAGATCCCCTATACCTGGAGTTACAGATGGTTGTTAGCTGACATGTGGATGCTGGGAATCAAACCTGGGTCCTCCCGAAGAGGAACAACTACTCATAACTGCTGAGCTATTTTTCCCCATTAATTAATTTCATTGTTTGGGGTTTGGGGTTTTTTTTATATTTTTTTAAATATTTTTATTTATTGTTTTTATTTTATGTGTGAGTGTATTGCCTGCATGTATGTGAGTGCACCTGTGCCATGCAATGCCGCGGAGGTCAGAAGAGGGCTTCAGATTCCCCTGGAACTGGAGTTAAGGATGGTTCTTAGCCACAATGTGGGTGCTGGGAATTGAAACCGGGTCCTCTGCAAGAGCAGACAGTGCTTTAAATGGAACCAAGCTCATGCCTATAAATAATCTCAACACTCAGACACTAAAACAGGAAGATTACCATGAATATAAAGCCAGTGAGCTATAGAGAGAGATACAAAAATAGTACCAATATTAACTTTTAGTGTTGTAACTTTATTATTACATTTGACTATCACAGAACATTAGTTCATTCAATCAAAATAAAAATGTTCCTACTGGAACATTATAGATTTTCCGCATATTTTACTTAATATTTATATTGATGATTACCACAAAATCAAAAGGTATAGTAGCAAATTCCTAGAGATCATTTTCCGAAAACATTGTTCATTAAAGGAGTAGAGGAATGCTACAAGAGCATGCATCTTGCATCCAGTGATGGAAAGGTTGATTCTTGGCTTCCAAGAAGAGAGAGTCAAAACTTGAAAGTAGAAGGAGGTGGGGAATGAGAATTTGGAGATGGTCCTAATGTGTAAAAAAACACAATAAAAGAGAAAAATCAGCTATGTGCTCATGACTTAATTTAAAAAAAGAAGGGAGCCTCCTTCTGCATAGGGGATGAGAATGCAGGGGACCACCTAAGAGTACCTGGATGCTGTCTCCACGTGGTGGTGAGCGTCCCCTAATTACTCTGTACCCAACCCCCTACCTGAGATTTCATGAGGCCCCTCCCAAGGCCCCAGAGTAGACATGGCTTTGGTAGGCTAAGGCTGAGATCCTAGCTGACAGCCTGAGAGGGTGGGTTCCATCCTCCATTGGTGTAGAGGCTCTGATCTCAGGAGACCACCAGAAAGTGCCAATTCTGGCATTCCCCTGGCATAGGAGTTGAGAAGACAGCAGACCAACTGAAAGTCCCAAAATTGTCCCCCACTCCTTAGGGAACTTCCAAAATTTTCTCTGAGTACCTAATAGGGGTCCAAACCTTAGAAAGAAGGCTGAGTATACCTGACTGGAATCTGACATGGACTTCTGTGGGTGCTCCTGAGTAGCTGGTCTGGAGCCATCAGTTCCCTTCAAAATAAACCTGAGAGAACCTGAAAACTGGATCAACCAACTTTACATAACCAATAAGGAAAGAATCTAGGCACGCCGATAATACA
>NW_008336392.1:541807-542545 GCF_000622305.1 Nannospalax galili
AAAATTTTCCATGACACGAATAGCCTGAAAGAATACATGTCCACAAAACCAGCCCTTCAAAGAATATTTGAAGCAATACAGAGAGCAGAGAGAGAAACTACTATACCCTAGGGACAATGAAAGAAAATAAAGATATAATCTAGGAAGCACAAGATGGAAGTCCTGCCCTCAGGCTTCTCTTGGGATAAGTCTATCTTGCAGCCCTCCGCGCCTTGACTCCCCCAGCCGCATTCACCCTTCCATCTCCCCCGCTGTTCTCTACTCCTAGTTTGGGCCCTGCGCCATTCCTAGTCTTGGGTCCCCAGACACCTGGGAAACAAATACTGCTTCCTGATCTTTTTCACACAAACCAGATTAGTGCCTTCCTTGGGCCCCAGGAGCACTGCTTCTGGACGTGGCCCTGCCCTCACCTCCCTCTACTTCCCTGGTACTACAACACCCGCCAGCCTCTTCCTGGGGCTGACAGCCTCTTTCTGGGGCTCCGAGGCTTACCTTTCCTCTCCCTGATCCTTTCATCCAGTACTCCCCAGGAGCACTGCTTCTGGACGTGGCCCCGCCCTCACCTCCCTCTACTTCCCTGGTCCTGCAACACCCGCTAGCCTCTTTCTGGGGCTTACCTTTCCGCTCCCTGATCCTTTGCATGCAGCAAAAGCCAGCTACTCAATCCACTCCCTGGGAAATCTTGGGGCTTCTTCCCACCCCATTTGCCTTTGCATGCCTGCGTGGCACAGCCACAGC
>NW_008336392.1:548536-548717 GCF_000622305.1 Nannospalax galili
GCTGTAGATGAGGAACAGCTGATCCTCCTGGAACAGGGACCTCTGGCTGACTAGATTTACCAGAAGGCCAGATAGGGGGGAATAGATGGGGTTGCTGACAGCACAGTGGACAGTGGCAGGGATGGCAGAGTATGGAGGCTCTAGTGGGAGAGGAAGGCTGTCTATCTGACGAGTTTATATT
>NW_008336392.1:549260-555482 GCF_000622305.1 Nannospalax galili
AGATTAACCCCAACTCAGCAATACTATGAGACTTTAATACCCCACTGTCTCCGTTAGACAGGTCAACTGGACAACGAATAAATATAAAGACATCTGAATTAAATGATACCATACATCAAATGCACCTAACAGACATCTTTCAAATATTCCACCCAAGCACCAAAGAATACACTTTCTACTCAGCACCCCATGGAACTTTTTCAAAAATTTATCACATACTGGGCCACAAAACAAACCTCAACAAATAAAAAAAAAATCAAAACAATTCCATGCATTCTGTCAGACCACAATGCAATAAAGCTCAAAATCAACACTGGACAAAATCCTAGACACTACACAAACTAATGGCAATTGAAGAACACACTCCTAAACAATGAGTGGGTCAAAGGAGAAACTAAGAAAGAAATAAAAGAATTCCTGGAACTCAACGAAAAGGACAATACAACACAATACAAACTCTGGGGCACATTAAAGGCAGTCCTAAAAGGGAAATTTATAGCTCTAAGTGCCTACCTTAAAAAAATTAGAGGGGCTGGAAAGATGGCTCAGCAGATAAAAACATTGGTTGTTCTTGTGAAAGACTCAGATTCAAATCCCAGCACCCACATGGCAGCTCACAACTGTCCATAACTCCAGTCCCAGTAGATCTGACAGCATCTTCTGAACTCCACGGGCATTGCATGACACAGGTGCACTTACTTACACGCAGACAATAGACGCACACACATAAAATAAAAACAATAAATAATTTTTTTTAATTAGAAAGTGCCTAAGTAAGTGACCTGACGCTGCAACTCAAGATGCTGGAAAGGCAAGAAAAAATGAAACCCAAATCCAGCAGAAGAGAAGAAATAACAAAAATCAGAGCAGAAATTAATGAAATAGAAACAAAGGAAACAACATAAAGAATCAGTGCATCTAAGAGCTGATTCTTTGAAAAGCTAAACAAGATAGACAGACCCTTAGCCCAGTTAACCAAAAAAAGAAAAAAGCAAGAAGAAGCAAATCCAAATCAACAAAATCAAAGATGAAAGGGGAAACATCACAACAGGCACCCAAAAGATCTAGAACATTATAAGGGAACATTTTAAAAACCTATACTCTACTAAATTTGAAAACCTAAAAGAAATGGGTGGATATCTAAAATCATGGGAATGACTAAAGCTAATCCAAGAAGAGATCAACAGTTTAAACAGACCCATAACAAATAATGAATTTGAAACAGTATATGGGAGACAGGCTTGAGCCTAGGGTGAAAGTATGTCTCCCACAATACAAAGCCTCCCAACTAAATAAAGCCCAGGCCCAAATGGATTTACAGCAGAATTCTACTAGACATTTAAAGAAGACCTCCAAGCAATACTACTTAAATTATTCAAAACAATAGAAACAGAGGGAGAACTATCAAATTCCTTCTATGAAGCCAGTATCACTTTAATACCCAAACCAGGTAAAACACAACCAAAAAAGAAAACTATAGACCCATATCCTTAATGAACATAGGTGCATAAATTCTCAACAAAACAGTTGCAAACCACATACAGACACACATCAAAAAGATCATTCACCATGATCAAGTAGGCTTTATTCCAGAGATGCAGGGATGGTTCAATATATGCAAATCAATAAACGTCATTAATCATTTAAATGTACTCACAGACAGAAAAACACATCATCATCTCAATAGATGTAGAAAGGCTTTGGACAAAATTCAGCATGCATTTATGTCCAAAGTCCTAGGGGGAATTGGACTGGAGGGAACATACCTTAACATAATTAAAGCTACATATAACAAACCCACAGCCAACATCATACTAAATGCGGTCACCGCCAGCAGCGGCTGCTCCTCCGTTCTCGTGGGTGCCAATTCTTTGTTCTCACAGGCATTGAGGCTGCTCCTCCACTCGCCCTGGGCTGAGGCCGCTCTTCTACCTGCTCTGGGCTGAGGCCGCTCTTCTGTTCACCTGGTGCCGAGGCAGCTCTTTTGCTTGCCCTGTGCTGCCTCCTGTCATTGCCGCTTCTGCCCGGTCCCGGACCCCAGGACTGGTGAGGAGACTGTGTCAGCAGAGCCGCATTCAGACACAGGAGACCATGTTCAGTGACACAGATCTGCTTTATTGCAGGAAGGCACAAGCTTATATAGGGGTAGTGGTCCAATCACAGCACAGCAAGGAGGATACCTTATTAGCATAACAGGTTTAGTGTCCTATCAGAGTACAGCAAGTAGGATACCTTATTAGCGTAAAAGTGGATTCCTGGAAACCACGTGACCCTGACAGTTGCAATATCACCCTAGGCTCAAGCCTGTCTCCCACAACTAAACGGAGAAAAACTGTATTTCCATGAAAATCAGGAAGCTGACAAAGATATCCACTCTCTCCATTCCTTTTCAACATAGTGCTTGAAACTCTTGCTAGAGTAATAAGACAAGAGAATTAAATTGAAGGAGTACTAATTGGAAAAAAAGAGGTCAAATTATCACTTATTGCAGACGATATGATACTATACGTAAGAGATCCCAAAAGTTCTACCAGAAAACTACTAGAACTGATCAACACTTTCAGTATAGTGGCAGGGTATAAAATCAATCTACAAAAATCAGTAGCCTTTCTATATACCAATAACAAGCAATTAGAGAGAGTACAGGGAAATGCTCTGCATTAGTCACTTTTCTGTTGCTGTGATAGAAACAATGACCCAAGCAATTTATAGAAGGAAGAAATTATTTGAGCTTATGGTTCTGGGGGAATTAGAGTCCGTCATGGCAGGGAAGCGTGGTGGCTGGAGGTGGCTGGAGCAGGAGCAGCAGAAGCTAAGCTATCACATCATCACACAGGCACAGGAAGCAAGAGAACAACTGGAGATCCAGCAAGGCCTAAGAACTCTCTAAGCCCACCCCTAGTTACATGCTTCTTCCAAGATACCCACACCTTCTAAAACCTCCCAAAGCAGTGCCACCATGTAGGGACAAAACGTCCAAATCCTTGGAGCCTATGGGGGACATTTTCATTCAAAACACCACATGCTCCCATTCACAATTGCTGCAAAATAAAATGAAATAATAAAATAAAATATCTTGGAATAAATCTAACCAAAGACACCAAAGATCTCTACAATGAAACTTTTGAATCGTTAAAGAAAGAGATTGAAGAAGACACCAGAAGACAGAAGGACCTCCCATGCTCGTGTATTGGAAGAATTAATATTGTGAAAATGACAATCCTACTAAAAGCAATATATAGATTCAATGCAATCCCAATCAAAATCCCCATGACATACTTCACAGAATTAGAAAAAAAAAATCTTTAAATTTGTATGGAAGCACAAAAGACCCCAAATAACTGTGGTGAGCCACCTGTGCTCTTTTTCAGGGAGGCAATGGAGACCCCACCAGATGGACTTGAACCAATATCCAGTCTACAAAGAGGAGGTTCAACTCAGAGGAAACATTCTCTCCATGCTTCCAAGTGAAGCCAGCCATGGTCGAGAAGGAAATTTGACTTATCTTCATATAGATGGAACTGGCAAAAGAAAGGTACTAGGGCCTCCTCCCAAGCCCAGGAGACCCCTGAGGAACAGATCCTCAAACGACCTTAAGTGTCAAAACAAATTGACTTATTTCGGCCAACTCCATACTCTTAAATACCCAAAAGGAAAGTATAACCAAAGAGTAAAGTCATCAGTATATTTCTTTAAGAGTTCAAGGGACTATGGGCTGGAGAGATGGCTCAGCAGTTAAGAGCACTGACTGCTGTTCCAGAAACCTGGGTTCGATTCCCAGCACCCACATGGCAGCTATGAACCATCCTTAACTCCAGTTCCAGGGGAATCTGAAGCCCTCATCTGATCTCCACTTTATTGTGTGACACGGGTACACTCACATACATGCAGGCAATACACTCATACACATAAAAATAATTAATAAAATATTTATTTATAAAAGGTTCAGGGGATTATACTTCCCAAACATTAGGCTTAAGTCCATATAAAAAGTTATTTAGAAAATTATTTCTCATTGATGATTTTGTTTCTAAGCAGAAATTGCTGCTCAGATGTAAGACTTCACATCTTGTTCTGCAGTACTGTAGTGCCCACCTGTAGCTAAGGGAGACAACCAGCTGTTGTTCTAAAATGATGGATAAATTTGTTTTCTCCCCCTATTCAGAAGCCTTTGAGAGAGAACTGACAGTGGTTCTAACCACTCCAATAGATATCAAAATGCCTCAAAATAAATCCTGAATTCATCACTCTTGATTCTAGCCTTTGAAGACAAAAGAAAAATGAGGAGGAACCCAATAGAGGGATGCTTTTAGAATCCCTTGTCAAGAAATTCCAGTGGACTCTGATATGAACTTTTGAAAACTGCCCTGTTCTAACTTTTTTCTAGTTCCCTGTCTAGAACTTGTAATGCTAATTACTCTTGCCTTTACTTCTTCACATCTCCTATTCACCAGTCAAGGACTTTACCCCCTACAGATAAGAGTTATGCAATTTGGGAGTCTTTTAGACAGACTCACTGAAGGGGTACCCCAATTGGTTCAACCTGCATCTCTGTTCAGCATGTAAGAAGCCAGAGTGGTCTGCATCCCTATTCCTTATTGGTGATTTGGGTAGCCCCCTCAGAGGGTGGCGTGATAAGAATAGGAAGTAGGAATTGCCTAGGCAGTTAGGGTAAAAAGACCCCCAAAGAAATGTAGCCAGTTTCTGGGCTAAAAGGCAAAATGCCCTTGGGCCTGTTAGCAACATACTCCATTCCAAAGGCCAAAAATTTCAGAAGTACTTGGGAGCTTTTTCCTAATTCTTAAAAGATTTTAGGGTTACCTCTTCAGTGGGGCTATGTTAGAGTAGAAAAAATCCCCATAGAAAAATAAAAGAAGAAGAAAGAGTCCATGAAGTTATCAGAAAAAGTGATGAGGAGATATGGGAGGAGTTGGAGGGGAGGGAGTGGGCATGGATTTGATCAAAACAACTTATATGCGTGTATGAAATTCTCAATAAATTATTTTTGAAAATAAAAAAAACATAAATTAGAGGAAATGGGGACCAAATCATGTATGGACCAAACCAAGTCCTCTTTTCATCATCTAGTCCCTTCCTCACTTCCTACCTCAAGGTAAATGGAAAGGCGAGGGAGAAGACTGTCTCAGTCTGACAAAATACCTTACATTGGATCATGCATGAATAATAGAAATGTAGGTGTCACAAGTACAAAGGCTGGAAATCCAAGACCAAGACACCAGAGACTACATCAGGAAAGATCTCATTCCTCATAACTAATGCCTCCCATCATGTGTGGACAAAGCAGATCCTGGCCACCTGCTTTTTATGGCAATGATCCATGTTATAAAAGCACAGCCCTCATGACTCAATCACTTCCACAAATGCCCACCTCTTAATATTGTCACATTGGGTATTAGATTCCAACATGAATTTTGAGGTTATGTTAAGGCCACAAGGACAAAGAGGGTAATGGAAGAGTAGCCATGATTACTGCAGCCACTCTTGTTTAGGTGCCTGAAGCATGTGATTGGTTGAAGGAGGGGATGGGGGTGAAAAAAGCAAACATAATAAGGAGCATGAAGCCTATCACCTTTGCTTCTGGCTGTCTCAAAAGTAGTTTGGATCATCAGTTGATGTTTTCCCTTGGCACTTTCATAGCATTCTTCAAAGCTACAAGAGCTCACCTTCAGAAGAAGTGGCTTCCAGGTCAGTTGCAACTCTTTCTACAAATCTTGTGTCCAATGTATGGTCTGTCTTGGCAGTATGGTCTTACTTTCAAGTTCTGGGAGGCCATCAAGGGCTGTGGCAATAGCCTGAGTAATTTCGGGAGTCTCTTGGACCACCCTGGCCAACAACTCAAAGGAAGGTGTCTCCTGTCTGGCATTGTTTCTTGTTTTGTAGCCTGTAGCTATACATATGGATGCTTAAAGAAATATATTGATCACTTTAATCTTTGGTTATACTTTCCTTTGGGGTATTTAAGACCATATAGTTGGTCCAAATAAACCAATTTATTTTTACTTCTAAGGTCGTTTGAGGATCTGTTCCTCAGGGGTAACATGGGCTTGGGAGGAGGCCCTGGATCCTTTCTTTTACCAGTTCTATCTATGTGAAGATAAGTCAAAGGTCCTGCTTGATCATGTCTGGCTTCACTTGGAAACATGAATGAGATGTTTCCTCTGAGATGACCCTCCTCTTTGTAGACTGGACACTGGTTCAAGT
>NW_008336392.1:555492-560486 GCF_000622305.1 Nannospalax galili
GAACTAGCTGGCCTAGGAGGGCAAGGAGCAAAAACTGTCCTTAATGTCCTTCTGACCAAATTATTATAGGCCCCAAAGTATGTCTGTTAAACATCAAAGAAGGTTAGTTTCACCAGTCTGGTACTTTTAATTACCATGTGCTGTATAGATAAAGCTTGGGCAAAAACCAAACGTTCTCAGATAAACCTTGACTATACAGGAACATATATTTTGTTCCTTGAATTAGTTTGTATGTATAATTTGTCAATAGGTTGTTGGAATAATATGGTTCCCTCTGTTTTTCTTAAAACTAGCTAGGCATTATCACTATCTAACCCTTCCACCATGGTTTCCCTATTTAAAGTGCCCCCATTTTCCTCCAATTTCTCCCTTGATAATATCCTTCTCCTATGGTCCTTCCCCTCTTGAGCTCCTTCTTTCTCTTTATCCCCAAGTTTCCTCGTATAACCCTCCCTCCCCGCTCCCATTTAAATAACCCCATTTTTATCCACATCTCCCTTAGTAACACCTGTTTCCTACTGTTCTTCTCTCTGAGGTTCTTCCTTTCCTTTACCTCCCTTGTTTCTTTTTCATTTTCCTGGCTCCTGTTGTTATATCTGGATACATACTCACTTATAAGGATTTGGAGCTAGGATCCACATATGAGGGAGAATATATGTCATTTTTTTGTGAGTCTGTGTTACTTCACTTAGTGTAACAGTTTCTAATTCCTTCATCCAGCACCGGCTTCAAGACCAAATAACCACATCAATGGCCAGCACAGCATATTCTATTGGTGAAGTAGTGGCACTTTTGTCTTGAGGACAATCAACAACTACCTAATTTGACTAAAAGCCCACTCAGAGGGAGGAAACTCAAGTGTGGTACTGTAACATAACCTAATAGACATGGCTGGAGTGGTCATAGATCTTAGAGAAAACCCCAAAACTATCACATTGCTAGACTAATGTGATTTCTTACTACGTGCAAAATAGGTATCCTTATATTTACAGACAAATATCCCAGTCGCCACTTATCAAAAAAGCTCATTTTGCACCAGAGACTAATACCAAGTTCCACATCTGGTCACACACAGACATTGTCTATGAATTGCTCAGGCCTAAGGGACACATCTGCAATGCAACCCCTACACCTAAGGCTCATGGAACATAGAACAGAGATAAAGAAGAGGATGCTAAGGAATCAGTTCTCAATAATGAAGCTCCCTCATGCAGCAGAGGGCTGGGAGCGCAAAAAGTCACAAATGGCCAAATTGTAGAGATCAAGAGTCTGCTAAATAATGGTCCTTGGACAAGACCCCTTTATTAAACTTCATCCACCCAAGGCTCAGGGACCATAGTGGAAGAGGGAGCAGAGAGACTGTAGAGTCAGGGAGGATGGGCATGACCATATGGAAACAGAGTCTACAAGCTCCTGGGAACCTGCTCATATGATTCTATAGCAAAGGTGTCAGCATACACAAGTCACATGCAAACTCAGGCAGACAGTAACCTAGCATAGTACTGGGATAATGAACAGCAGACCCCAATCTTATCTAAAGGAATGTTGGCAACTGATTGCTGTTAGATGAAGAAGAGCTGATCTTCCTAAAATAAGGGACTCCGGATAGGCTGACTAGACTCAGCAGATGAACTTGTACTGGGGAACAGCTGGGGGCACTGACAACAGAGTGGGCAGTAACAGAGATGACAGAGTACATGAGGGGGGGGACTATGGGAGGGTGCCATTTGGGATGCAGGTATAAAGATGAGTAAGATTGTTTCGGATGTTCTGTATGAAATACACAAAAAAATCAATTAAATAAAAGAAGATATGCAGAGATGGTTCCGACGCAAAAGTTGATAGTTATTCTATCTTTGTCACAGTAATTAAAAATTTCAAGGAATCATTTTTTTAAAGTAGTTTAGAAGGGGCCTCACCTGTAGCTTGGCCAAAATGGACTCAAAGTCCTTCATTATCTTGGTCACATCGTTTTTGAGCCAGGCATGACCAAATTCCTGGACAGCTCTAGATATACCAGATAAGCTAGAGGAGATTCAGCTTCCCAGTGGATCTTGGTCCAAGGACCTTGACAATGAGACCTCCACCACTCAGCAAGAGCAGCAGCAACATTTCCTGTAGTCCAACACCCAGTGCAGCTCTGCTCCCTTGCCCTTTTCCCCATTGCACGTTATTATTAAAAAGAAACTTCTAGCCCTCTCTGCTGTCTGGGTGGATTGGGGCAGGTGTCTTGGGAAAAAAAATCCAGTAAAAATTCAATAAAGCCTATTTGGTAATAGTTCAAGTATACAGCTATACCACCCTGAGCACATCTGATCTCATCTGATAGTTCAGGTACAGGGGATGCAAGGTAATAGAGAGGGAAGTGTAGGCAGGCTAATCAGTCCGTGCAAAGAGATTACAGTCAAGTGGAATAATAAATAACTAAAAGAAAGAAAATTGTATTGCGCCAGTAAGATGGCTCAGCAGGTTCTTGCTGTCTAATCCTGAAGTCCTGAATAATGGTGGAAGAACCAACTCAACAAAGTTGTCCACTGACCTATGTCACAGCACACATGCATACATACACACACATGCACACACACACACACACACACACACACACAATAAAATTTTTAGAAAATAAGATAATGTCATTCCTAGTTTTCTTCACCCCAGCATGTTGTTTTCCCTATCCACACACACCTAGATTAAGCTGAACAGAGCCAGCCAAAGTAGCTAGTCATATTCACTTCTGCATATCCAGTACTCAGACAATGCCTGGCACACATAACAGGTGCTCAGTAAACACATTCAAGTGAATGAGAGAGAGAGAGAGAGAGAGAGAGAGAGGAGAGATCAATTTTTGCTGTATAGAAGACATTAAAAAAGAAAGCTGATAAAAACACATGATGCTTATCAAATCAGTGGTAAAGGAACAAAGCAATGATATGCTTTGCTTTGATGTAAGAGAAGAAAGAACTCTATTATTCTATATCTGATGAGCAAGTATTTAGTAGACATCCCCCCTTCTGCACTGCATGTGAAACACAGTGTTTCTCATGTGCCTAGAAAGGAAATATTCCTACCATGCCAATGTCTGGAACTGCACCACCCATTACAGTAGCCATTTGCCATATGTGGATGTTTAAATTTAAATAAATTAAATGCAAGTAAAAGTAGAAATATATGTTGTTCAACTACATTGGCTACATTGCAACCACTCACTAGCTACAATACTCTAACAGCTATCCTGTCAGAAAGTGGAAATAGAGAACTTTCCTGTCATCATAGGAAATGTCAGACCAAACCACGCTGCACTACAACACAAAAGTAATCAGCATGTTACAAATGAGAGAGAAAAGATGCCAGCTCTCATGCACACTCTCTCTTTCTCTCTCCCTCTCTCTCTCACACACACACACTCACATGCACTCACACAACACACACACACACTACAGTGAAACCCAAGATACTTCACATCAATCCATCATCCAGAGAAGTCAAGTCAATTTTCTTTCAGAAAAATCTCATTTCCTCCCACATATATGCATTTATTAAGTTAGCATTGAAATTTTTCTATAGTTAAATGTACACAAATCAGGCAACCATTGGAAGCCTCCAGGACCATCTAACATTATATCAGTTGTTTTTTTTTTTTTTTTTTTTTTTTTTTTTTTTTTTTTTTTTTTTAAAAAAAAAAGAGGACGATAAATCTTGTCCTGGAACTCACTATGTAGACCAGGCTGGCCTTGAACTCACAGAGATCCACCTACCTCTGCCTCCCGAGTGCTGGGATTAAAGGTGTGCACCACTACGCCCAGCCCTGTCACTTATATTTATCCAGTCCTTCAAAGTTTAATACACTATCTTCAAGTGGTATCTACCGATTCCTTTGTGTATTGACTTGTGCTTTCCTCTCCTCACGATGCCTGGAAGCCTCTCTGACAGGTCACCTTTAGAACTGGCTGTGTGCTGAACTTCAGTGACACTTCTGTTAAACCAATTAGCCAGCCAAATGTGGATTTTATTTCTAAAGGCCCACAGGAGTGTCTTTACCCAAACTGGCATATCTCTGATTTAAAACTGTTTCCTAGTCTTCACTTCCCAAGGTAGTCTAATAGAGATTGATTCAACAATTGATTCAATAATTAATAAAATCTGCATTTTCCTAAACCAAAAGGGAGTGTGCTGAGGTTTATTTAAGTAGAAATCCCTTGCTAAATTGTCAAAGTGAGACAGAAACAGGACAAACATTATCACATGATGAATATTTTAAAAATGAATGATTTTTTGACCAAGTTAGAAACTAAGAATCTCATAACTTGGGAAAAGAAACAAAACAAAGTTCAAAGTGTAGGAATATAAAATTAGTGCTTATGTATATCCCTAAGGCTCAGGGAACATCTCAGAAAAGAGGGTGGAAAGATTGTAAGAGCCAGAGGACTAGAACACCTGCTGGTAGATAGTGTATTCTGGACATGACAGAGAAGCAGCAACGAGGAAATCTCCACAATATGGTTGATGAAATAAGACCTGCATAATAGCAGCACCGTTAACAGGTCCATATGGATGGTGGAAATTCCACAGGGTCCTACCTCCAGATGAAGAGCTAGAGGAAATCAGTGGATGCTGAAGGAGAGAAAATCAGTTTTCTCTAGGGCAAGTTCCCTGGTAGGTTGCCTGATCACAAGTGGGCAGCAACACAAGTACACACAAGCACCACTAAATGAACTCAGTGCATTACATATATTTATATAGTATTCATGCATAAAATTCTCAAAAAAATAATAAAAAAAAATTGTTGGCATATAAGAAATCAGTTTTGGGCTGGCACTACAGAGTTCTGGCCCAGGTCTCCTCGAGCTTGTTCACTGGTAGCATTGAAGCCAAGTGGAGCTGGTCAGATGATCACAGACAACAGACACAGCATGCCAACATGCTAGGCGTGTCACTTTTCTTGCTTGTGGTTCTCTAGCAGTATGTGGCAGTCAACAATTCTAAGAAGCAGGAAT
>NW_008336392.1:560690-565126 GCF_000622305.1 Nannospalax galili
GCTTAACCACTTAAGCATAATACTAGCTGCCTTCCACTGCACAATTAGTTTAAAACATGTACTAGGTTTAACACTCCAAAAATAGAAGTAACTTTTATTCTTTTTCTTTTTTATTATATTCTTTATTTTCATTGAACTTTTGTGCTTTTCATATAATAAAACTTAATCGTATTTATGTCCCCTCCCCTATCTGTACCCCTATGTGCCCCCTGACAAATTTCATGCATTCTGTTCAGGACTCAGGGACCATTGCAAAAGAGGTAGCAGAAAGACTGTAAGAGCCCAGGATGGTGGATGACCATGAGAAAGCAGAGTTATTTTTGTTCTTTTGAGACAGTGTCTCATGTAGACCAGGCTGGCATTAAATTCACTATATAGCTATTGTGTGTGGGGGGGGTGGAGTTTATTTTGTCTTACAGTTCCAGAGGGAGAGTCTATAATGGTGGAGGAGGCAAGGCAGCAGGGGTGGAAACAGAGAGATCCCATCTCCACTCAAAAATAGAGCAGACAGTGAACTAGAAATAGAGCGAGACTGTGAACCCCCAAGACCCACCCCCATGACATGCTTCATCCAGCAAAGCTACACCTCCAAAAGGGTCCATAACCTCTTCAAACAGCACCACCAACTGGGGCTCAAATACCTGAGACTATGGGGGATACTTCTCATGCAAATTCCAGGATATCTTAAGTGCTACATTTCCATTTACTACAGGTACAATAACAAAATTGTATAGCGTTGTTTTATACAACTGTTTTCAAATAACTTAGAAGATGACACAGGAAGCATGCATTTACATTGTGTTGTTACTTGCAATGTCACCTCACTGCTGTTTCTTCCTGTGATTCTGAGTACTATCTACGGTAACTTGCTTTCAGCTTTGGGAGCTTCCTTGAGCATTTGAGAACCACGATTCTCTGTTGTTTCTGTGGCAATTTTGTTATTTGCCTCCATTATATGAAGACCTAATTTTCCTACATATAAAACTGTTGATTGAAAGTTTGGGGGCATTTTTGTTAGTATTTTCAATATTTTACACCATATGTTGTCATTATGTCACCCACATGCCTTCAGTGTCACCCCAAAGGTGAGAAACCCTCTGTTATAGTCTGATGGGGTTCCCATGTATCTGTCAAGTCATTTCTCTCTCTGCTTCAGGAGTACCTCTGTCTTTATCTTTCAGTGTTTCTGCTCTAATGACTCTGTCGAGGATCTCTTTGTATCTCTCTTATTTGAAATTCTTTGACCTTCTCAGTTTTACAAATTAATATTTTTCATTAAAATTTTTCAGTCATATTTATTGACACTTTTGCTCCTTTCTTTTTCCTTCCTTTTATTTTCCCAACATGTATGTATTGCCACAGTTAACCATGTCTGCTTTCCTTAGTGACTATATTCAATGTTTTTCCCATGTTTTTGCTCTCTGTTCTTTAGATTATATCATCTCTGCTAGTCTGTCTCCAAGTTCACTGATTCTTTCTTCCGTTTGCCTATGTCTTCAGGTAAATCACATGTCTTTGCTGACATTATTCCCTTGTGACTCACACTGTTATGGTTTCCATTAAGCAAGTTTCCTTTAGTTCTCTGAACATTTTTGTGATGGCTTCCATGAAGTCCCCCCTTTTCTGGTTGCTTTGTTTATTTTGTTTTTGTTTTTGTTTTTAAAGACATGGTCTCATGTAACCCAGGCTTTAGACATTGGTGAGAACAGGCTTGATTTCTGAGCCTCCTGCCTCCCCTTCCTGCGTGCTAGGATTAAAGGCATGAACCTGGTGGAAGGAGTAATATTTTTAAAGATTTATTTTATTATTTTTAATTGTGTGTGTGTTGGGAGGTATGTATGAATTTAAGTGAAGGTACCTACAGAACTCAGAGGCCTTGAATCTCTAGAGCTGGAGTTACAGATGGTTATGAGCTACCTGATGTGGGTGCTGAGAACTGAACTCTGGTCCTCTGCAAGAGTTCCTAACTGCTGAGCTATCTCTTCAACCTGTGAAGAGGTCATTTTTGATGCTCACTTTTGAAGTTTGTTCTTACCCCAAAGGGCTCTTTCCTCATCCTCTATGGTATACACTGTCTGACCTGCAGTTTTATTGCTATATGGAAGAGGACACAGCAAAGACCACCAACCAGGCAACTCCATGGGTCAGGGGCGGGCATGGTTTATTCAAGAGCAAACAGACTGCTGGGCTGCCTCTCGGGCAGCAAGGAAACAGCAGCAGAGAAACAGCAGCGAGCAGGGGAAGTCAGACATCTTTTATATGCAGTCTAGTGGTTCAGTAATTTTCCATGACATAGGCTGGGCAGTTTAGCTCAGGATTGGTTGGTCTCCCAACAAGAAAAAGGACTTGCCCTGGGGCTAAGTTTGAACCCACCGTTTTAGAATATTGTGAGCTATGCCACCATTTTTTAGAAGCCTCCCAGGAACCTAACATTCCAGCCCTTTGTTGAGGATAAGAGGAGATAGTGGTCTTTCTTTAGCTACTTCATGCTGGACAGGGATGTTGGTAAAGAAGGAGGTGGTCTCAAAAGTCTGGAACATTGGTCTAGAGTGCAGGGTTAGGCTTAAGCAGACAGGTGATAATAGGAGACTAGAGAGAATTCAGTTAAGAGCATCTGGTTCACTGGCCATTAGGTCATCTCATTGACTTTATCCTGACCTGAAAAAAAATTAAAAGGCATTGAATAATTGTTATGAGGAGGATGGATATCAGTGGGCTGAGGAGGGGAAGGGGATGTGAAGGCAAGAGTAGTTAGGCACAGATTCTAGGCAGGTAACCAGGAGGAGTTAGGTTGAATTTTCAAATCAGAGTTCCTTGATGAGGGCTTACAAAAACATCAATCTACTGGATTTCTCCTATTTTTCTTTTGGCTGCCATGACTGGACTCAGGATTTGCTTTTCAGGCACTTTGCGTTCCCTCCCCAGTGACCTCCAAACTCAGTCAGAGGGTGAGTGGGACTGAGGAAAGCAGATGGACTCATAATTTCGGCCTGATATGGTGAGTAGTGGAAGCCAGCATGGGCAAGATGGGCAGGAGTGCATGGTAAGCAGCATGGTCAGTAAGAGGAAACTGAGTCATAAATAACCCAGTCATTCTTCTCCTGGGTTTCAGCGCCATATGTAAGGAAGAAGACACAGAGAAGACCTCTGATCAGGCAACTCCATGGTGGGGGGGCAGCAGTTTATTTGAGAGAAAACAGACCACTGGGCTGAGTCTTGGGGAGCAGGGAAACAGCAGCAGATAAACAACCTATATAGATAATTTTTTTTTTAATGTGTATGAGGGTATCGCCTACATGTATGTGAGTGTCGTGTAATGCTGCAGAAGTCAGAAGAGGGCTTCAGATTCCCCTGGAACTGGAGTTAAGGATGGTTCATAGCCCCCATGTGGATGCTGGGAATCGAACCCAGGTCCTCTGCAAGAACAGTCAGTGCTCTTAACTGCTGAGCCATCTCTCCAGCCCCTATATCTAAATTTTTGGTACTTCGGCCTCTACTCACCAAGTGTCAGGTTTATAAGTATACTCTACTATCCCAGACAATGACTCTGTTAATAGATATTATTAGTTGAATATGAGGTAAAAAGATTGAAACCTGAAATGTGGCAAGCTCAAATAGTTAGCAATCAGCAGAAATATCGCCTTGAGTACAGTCAAATCCTGAGTCTATAATATGGGTGCTTCTAGTCTGTTCTAACTGTCCATATTATACATGTATGAAATTTTCTTATTTAGAAAGAACATCGATATCGATTTCCTAGCTTCTTGACTTTTTCTTTCTTTCATTTTTTTCAGTTAGACAAGGTCTTACTATGTAGCTCAGGCTGATGTCAAACTCCAGTAATCCTCCTACCTTAGCTTCCTGTGTGCTTGAATTTCAGATGTGCACCACCATACCCAATTTCAAATGTCTACACTCATTATATTAACACAAATGTTGTTAATTTACTAATGTTTAATGTTAATTTACTAATGTTTACAAATGTTGTTAATTTGTCATGTTACTACAGGGTAACATGACAGCAGATAGACAAATTTGCTTTAAAATGTAATTTCTTGCACATTCTAAGAAAGACTTCTTTTCAGTTCCCCTCTATAAACAGAGAGCATTAAGATTCTCAAGAATACTTGGGTATGGTAGCATATGCCTTTTGTCCCAGCACTTGGGAGGCAGAGGCAGGCAGATCTCTATGAGTTCAAGGCCAGTTTTGTCTTCATAGAGAGTTCCAGGCCAGCTGGGGCTATAGGGAGACCCTGTCTCAAACAACAACAACAAAACAACAACAAAACAAAACAAAAACAAAAAAAACAAAGAATCTCAAGAAGAGAGCTAAATGACAGGATGTTTGAAAAAACACAAGGAAATATTATGTTATAAGATTACTTGTTTTGTGTGTGTGTGTGTGTGTGTGTGTGTGTGTGTGCGTGTGTGTGTGT
>NW_008336392.1:565920-567495 GCF_000622305.1 Nannospalax galili
CAGTCCCTCCCTGCAGCCCCAGAAACCCTCAGGGCCTGGTCCTGCCCTCAACTCCCTTTACTTCCCTATATGGCACAGCCACCTGAGACCAGCATCTATCCTGGGCCCTTCTCCCAGGCAAGGCCAGCCCCCAAATTCCTGAGGGCAGCACCTTTCCTGGAGGGACCCAGACCTTAGGAGAAAGCCTGAGAGCATCTGGGCCTCACCTCACTTGGACCTCTGTGGGAGCCCCTAAAGACAAAAACAATTTGGCCACTCCAATATAAAATCAAAAGAGAGAACACAAAGCCTAGAGCAAACAGCTTTTCATTCTCAAAAAGTAAACCATAAAGGCATATAAAGTTTACCAAAAGAAGCAGATCTAAATTCAACAATGGAAGGCTTGGATCTCATACAAGAATCAGAAACTATGAAAGAAATTCACATGTCAAAGTCACAGAGAAAAAATAATAACATGAAAAACTAAAATAATATATCCCCACCAAGTACCAATAGTCCTCTAGAGGAGTTCAATGAGAACCCCCAAGATATAGCAGAGGAAATAGAACTCAAAAGAACAATTTAAAACATGATAAAAGAATTCAGTGAATTTAAAGAAAAAACAAAAAAGAAATCAAAGAACTGAAGGAAGACAGGGGTAAAATTCTGAATGAATTCAGAAAAGAGAAATATTGAAGACTACTCAGGCTGAAATGAAGAAGGAAGGGAAACAGTGAGTAAGTCAATTAGAAACGAGAGATGTTAGCACCCACATTTAAGGTATGTCTTCCAGTTTCAGATGATCCAATCAAGAAAATATCTCTCACTTAAGTTAATCCCAGATCCAGTCAAGTTGACACCCAGGATTAGCCATCACAGCATAAGAATGGAATATGCAAGAACTGTGTAACACCATAAAAAAACAAACTTACAAATCATAGGCATGCAGGCAGGAGAAGAATCTCAAGATAATTGTATAGAACAGATCTTCAACAGGATAATAGAAGAAAAGTTCTCAAAATTCAAAAAAAAAAAAAACATTCCCATACAAATATAAGAAGCATATAGAAAAAAAAAATAGACAGGACCAGAAAAGAAACTCTCCAAGGCACATCATAGTAAAAACACTAAATGTTCTGAACAAAGAGCCAATACTGAAACACTGCAAAAGAAAAACAAGTCACATACAAAAGAAAATCCATCAGGATTACAGCTGACTTTTCAGTGCAAACTATGAAATCTGGAATATCCTGGAACAAAGTATTCCCAGTTCTAAATGACCCAGATGCCAACCCAGATTACTTTACCCAGCCTAAATGCCTATTATAGTTGAAGGAGAAAGAAAAATCTTCCATGACATAAATGGACTGAAAGAATCGATGTCAACAAAACCAGCCTTTCAGAGAGTTCTTGAAACAATACAAAGAGCTGAAGAAAGGAATGATTATACACAAGGGGTGACTAAAGTTTTGTAAGCTAGCCACAATTTAAACTGATTTCTCAATATGCAGTTAACTGATCACTTTCTCTTATTTAGAAAACACAATTCTGGAGCAACGCTTCTCCAATCTTGTACCCTAACATGTAAAATATGAT
>NW_008336392.1:567975-569834 GCF_000622305.1 Nannospalax galili
GGACTCAACAGACATCTACCAGGTATTCAACCCAAGCACCAAAGGACATACTTTCTACTCAGCACCCTGTGGAAACTTCTCCAAAATCAACCATATACTGGGGCACAAAACAAAGCTCAACAAATACAAAAAGATTGAAATAATTCTATGCATTCTATCAGACCACAATGCAATAAAGCTTACAATCAACACTGGAAGAAGCCCTAATCACCACATGAACACATGGAGATTAAACAACACACTCCTGAATGATGGCTGGGTCAAAAGAGAAATTAAGAAATAAAAGTATTCCTGGAACTAAATGAAAAGGACAATACAACACAACAAAACCTCTAGGAAACTCTAAAAAGCAGTCCTAAGAGGGAAGTTTTTAGCTCTAGGTGCCTACATTAAAGAATCAGAAAGAACACAAATAAATGACCTAACATTGCAACTCAAGAAACTTGAAAAGGAGCAACAAATGAAACCCAAACCCAGCAGACAAGAAGATATAACAAAAATCAGAGCAGAAATTCATGAAATAGAAACAAAGAAAACAACACAAAGAATCAATGACTCCAAAAGCTGGTTCTTTGAGGAGATAAACAAGATTAATAGATTGGTAGCCCAGTTAACCAAAAAAAAAAAAAGAGCACCTCCAAATCAACAAAATCAAAGATGACAGGGGAAACATCACAACAGACACCAAAGAGATCCAGAACATTATAAGGGAATACTTTAAAAACCTAAATGCTACTAAATTTGAAAACCTACAAGAAATGGACAGGTACCTAAAAGCTTGGGAACCACCAAAACTAAACCAAAAAGAGATTAACAGCTTAAACAGACCAATAACACAGAAGGAAATTGAAACAGTAATACAAAACCTCCCAACTAAAAAAAGCCCAGGACCAGATGGATTTACAGCAGAATTCTACCAGACATTTACAGAGGATCAACATCCAGTACTACTCAACTTATTCAAAACGATAGAAATGGAGGGAGAACTTCCAAATTCCTTCTGTGAAGCCAGCATCACCCTAATACCAAAGCCAGGTAAAGATACAACCAAAAAAAAATTATAGACCCATATCCTTAATGAACATAGATGCAAAAATTCTCAACAAAATATTTGCAAGCTGCAAACAGGCACACATCAAAAAGATCATCCACCATGATCAAGTTGGCTTTATTCTAGAGATGCAGGGATAGTTCAATATACGTAAGTCAATCAACATAAAAAAATCATACAAATGGGCTCAATGACAAGAACCACATGGTCATCTAAATAGCTGCAGAGAAGGCCTTTGACAAAATTCGACATGCATTTATGTTCAAAGTCCTAGAGGGAATTGGACTGGAGGGAACATACCTCAACATAATTAAAGCCATATATAACAAACCCACAGCCAACATCGTTCTAAATGGAGAAAAACTGGAAGCATTCCCACTGAAATTAGGCAGCACACAAGGCTGTCCAATACTTTCACTTCTCTTTAACATAGTGCTTGAAACTTTTGCAAGAGCAATAAGACAAGAGCAGGAAATGAAAGGAGTAATAATTGGAAAAGAAGAGATCAAATTATCCCTTTTTGCAGATGATATTACATCTAAGAGGCACCAAAAACTCCACCAGAAAACTAGAAATGATTAATGTTGGGAGCCTGGGAGCCTGAGGTTCAACTGAGTCTCGGCTACCTCTCAAAACTGCTGACAGGCCTGAGCTGGCAGCTTTCCATTTTGCCCGCAGCCTTGGCCTGGAAACTCTGGCAGGCAACCAGGGCCCGCGGCCTAGGCTCACAGCCAGGGCTTACAACTTTGGCCCAAAACCTTGGCTTAAAGCCTTGCTAGGATAGCCTTGCTAGATAGCCTTGGCCCAC
>NW_008336392.1:570729-580221 GCF_000622305.1 Nannospalax galili
AGCAAATGGTGCTGGCAAAACTGGATCTCCACTTGTAGAAGAATGAAACTAAACCCCTATCTTTCACCCTGCACAAAAGTCAATTCCAAATGGCTCAAAGACCTCAATGTAAAGCCTGAAACTCTGAAACTCTTAGAAGAAAACATTGGGAAAAACCTAACAGTTATAGGCCTAGGAAAGGATTTTCTAAACCAGACATCAACTGCCCATGAAAAAAGGTCAAAAAGAAACAAATGGGACCTCATTAAACTAAAAAGCTTCTGTACATCAAAAGAAGCAAAAGGAAGTGAAGAGAAAACCCACAGAATGGGAGGAAACCTTCATCAGTGACACATCTGATAGAGGTTTAACATCCAGAATATAAAATGAACTCAAAAAACAAAGAATCAAGAAAGGAAGTAACCCAATTAAAAGATGAGCTAAGGAACTGAACAGAGAGTTCTCAAAAGAAGAAATAAAGATGACTAAGAAACATCTTAAAAGGTGCTCAACATCACTAGTAATTAGGGAAATGCAAATTAAAACCACTTTAAGATTTCATCTTACACCAGGCAGACTGGCTAAGATCAAGAGAACAAATGATCCCAAATGTTGGGGAGGATGTGGGGAAAGGGGAACACTCATCCACTGCTGGTGAGGCTGCAAACTTGTTCAGCCCCTATGGGAAAGCAGGTTGGAGAACTCTTAAAAAACTACAAATGAATCTACCATTTGACCCAGTTATACCACTACTTGGCATATACCCAAAGAACTCATCCTATTGCAGAGACACTTGTACATCCATGTTTGTTGCTGCTCTTTTCACAAGTGCTAAGAGATGGAAGCAACCTAAGTGTCCTTCAGTTGATGAGTGGATAATGAAAATGTGGTTCATTTATACGATGGAGTTTTACTCAGCAGTAAAGAAAGATGAAATCATGGAATTTGCAGGTAAATGGATGGAACTAGAAACTGTTATACTAAGTGAAGTAACACAGACTCAGAAAAACAAACAATGTATATTCTCCCATATATGTGGATCCTAGTACCAAATCCTTATACATCAGTATGTATGAAGACATAACTACAGGAACCAGGATAATAAAGAGGAACCAGGGAGGTAAAGGAAAAGAAAGAACCTAAAAGAGAGGAACAGTAGAAAACAGATGTTTACAAGGGAGATATGGATTAAAATGTGGTTATTTTAAGGGGGGTGGGAGAGAAGGTTATACAAGGAACCTAGGGGATAAAAGGAAAGGAGCTCAAGAGAGGTAGGACCATAGGAGAATGATATTATTAAGGGAGAAATGGGAAAAATGGGGGCACCTTAAAGGGGGAAACCATGGTGAAAGCATTAGACAATGTGAGAGATAAATAATGCCTAGCTAGTTTTAGAAAACCAGAGGGAATCATATTAGGCCAACAACCTACTGACAATTTATACATACAACCAGATCAAAGAATGTAATGTATGTCTAGGCAAGGTTTATCTGAGAGTGTTTGGTCTTTGGCCAAGCTCTATCTACTTGGCACATGGTAATTAAAATTACAAGAGTGGTAAAACTAACCTTCTTGGATGTTTAACAGCCATACTATGAGGCCTATACTAATTTGGACAGAGGGACATAAAGGACTGTTTTTGCTCCTTTCCCTCCTAGGTCAACTAAGTTCCAGGGGACTATGAGCATCTCTCAAAATGTCCTATAACTGTGGTGTGTCACCTGTCCTCTTGATTAAGGAGGCCGTGGAGACTCCACCAGATGGACCTCAACCAGTGTCCAGTCTACAGAGATGAGTGTCAACACAGAGGAAACATTTCCTCCATGCTTCCAAGTAAAGCCAAGCCATGGCCAAGCAAGACCTTTGATGATCTTCATATAGACGGAACTGGTAAAAGAAAGGAGCCAGGGGCTCCTCCCAAACCCATGTTATCCCTGAGGAACAGATCTTCAAACGACCTTAAGAGTAAAAATAAATTGATATATCTGGGCCAACTGTAGTGTCTTAAACACCCAAAAGGAAAGTATAACCAAAGATTAATGGGGTCAATATAATTTTTTAAGAGTCCATGTGTATAGCTAAAAGCTACATAATAAGAAACAATGCCAGACAGGTGATACCTTCCTTTGAGTTATTGGCCAGGGTGTCCAAAAGACTGGGAAAATGAACAGCAGACCCCAATCTTATCTAAAGGAATATTGACAACTGATTCCTGCTATATGAGGAACAGCTGTTCTTCCTAAAACAAGGATCTCCAGATAGGCTGAGTAAATTCAGCAGGGAGGCTGGGGGTGCCAACAACACAGTGGACAGTAACAGGGATGACAGAGTAAATGGGCTGCTGTGTGGGGGAGGAAGGAGCCTATGGGAGGGTGCCATTTGGGAAGTTGGTATATAGATGAATAAGATTGTATGGGATGTTCTGTATGATATACACAAAAAAATCAACAAATTTTTAAAAAAGACATATTTGAGGAAGAAGCATAAAATTTACTTCATGTTGATTAGTAGAGGTGATAAACATTATCAGTGAAATCTATCTGATGACTTTATATCCATACTCAGGTAGTAAGGATCCAAGTGTAACCAACTGTGACTAGTTATAATC
Organism: Nannospalax galili; assembly: GCF_000622305.1. Taxonomy (NCBI): domain Eukaryota; kingdom Metazoa; phylum Chordata; class Mammalia; order Rodentia; family Spalacidae; genus Nannospalax; species Nannospalax galili. Next base: position 573,317 of record NW_008336392.1, read on the forward strand.
AGATACATAGAGATTAAAGACACATGTGCAAACATGTGTTCGTAGCATTAAAAATGTAGGAAACAGCATATCTTAAAATGAAATGGAGATCTTCTTTAAAAGGTAAAAACTCATTCAATTTTATGTGTTACAGGGTTTATACTGAGTTCAGTATTATACAACTGTATTAATTCAACAATTAACCTAAAAATTTTATAGCCAATTTTGAAAGAGATGCATCTCTGCTCTGGAATGTTACTGAATATGTTAATGTTGTAATGAAATGTTTCTAATCTTTAAATTTTAAAAAATTAATCTAAAAAATTCTCAAAGCATAAAACTTTGCTCCTCATTAATTAATAGATGTGAAAAATATTACCATTGAAATCTACTTGATGACTTTATATCCATGCTCAGGTGCCAAGGATCTCAGAAATTAATTGACTGTGACTAGTAATAATCAGATATATAGAGATTAGAAATGCATGTGCAAACATTTAAGTGTTAATTGCACTAAAAATGAATTTTTCTGTGTGAAACTGTGTATGTTAATAATGAAATGGAGATCTTTTTAAAGATTAAAATCTCATTCAATTTTATGTCTTATAGGGTTTATACTGAGTACAATATTGTATAACTGTATTAATTCAATTGTAAACCTAAAAATTTACAGCCAATTTTGAAAGAGATGCATCTTAGCTCTGGAAATTGTTATTGAATATGTCAATGTTGTTGTAATGAAATGCCTCTTCTAATTATGTGGTTATCAAATAAACAATTTTTTAAAAAAAGAGACTCCACTGAGTGTGGTGGCACATGCTTTAATCCCAGCACTTGAGAAGCAGAGGAAGGCAGATCTCTATGAGTTCAAAGCCTGCCTGGTCTACATAGTGAGTTCCAGGCCATCTGGGGTTACAAGGAGACCCTGTCTCAAAAAGACCAAAAAATAAAAATAAAAATAAGACTCTCCAGAAGAGGGGCTCCAGAAACCCCACCCTTGGCAGATGAACTACTGGCAGTTGATTACTTCAAGGAGAGTCACTTTCCTTTAAGAGTGTGGACACTGGTGGATTCTCTGTGCCCCAGTGGATGAGTCCATGCCCATGTGTATACAGACAGCACTAATTAAACTCAGTAGGTAAATAAGTAAATAAATTTTTTTGTCTTTTTGAGACAGGGTCTCCTTGTAGCACCAGCTGGCCTGGAATTCACTATGTAGACCAGGCTGGCCTTGAACTCACAGAGATCTGCCTGCCTCTGCCTTCCCAGTGCTGGGACTAAAAGCATGCGCCACCACGCCCAGCAAATAAATATTTTAAAAGAATTTCCCAAAGAGAATCAGTGTGATGTTAGGAAAGAGTGGGAGAATTTTCACTATACATTCTTTTACATTTTTTTTTTTTTGTCTTTTTGAGACAGGGTCTCCTTGTAGCCCCAGCTGGCCTGGAACTCACTATGTAAACCAGGTTTGTCTTCAACTCACAAAGATCCACCTGCCTCTGCCTCCCAAATGCTAGAATGAAAAGCGTGTGCCACTAGGCCTGGCCAGATCTTCCATTAAATTTGTTTTAAAAAAATAAATAATTGAAAATTTCATACGTGTATATAAGATGTTTTGATCCAATCCATACCCACTCCCCCTTCCCTGTTGACATGACAAAAGCAACTGAGGAGATAAAGTGTCTATTTTAGCTTACAGTCCCAGGTCACAGTTCATGATGGCATGGAAGCCCAGGCCAGGAGCTTCAGAAACCTGCTCACATTACATCTGCAGTCAGAATAGAGCACTAGACGCATACATGCTTGTGTTCAGCTCACTTCCCTCTTTTTGTGCCATGGAGGACCCAAACCCAAGGAATGCTGTTGCCCACTTTTAGTATGGGTCTTCCACTATCAAATAATGTAATCAAGATACTCTCACAGATACCCACACAGGACAACCCAGTCTAGATAATTCCTTATTGAAACTCTGTTTCTATGTGATTCTAAATTGTGTTAAGTTGACAATTAAAACTAACATCACAATACCACATTTTCATTATCTATTTACCTGTTCACATGCTCAGATCTTACATATTTTGGATATCATGAATAATGGTAAAAAAATTAATGTAGATACTGGTAACTAGTTCAGATTTTTAAGAAAGTTCATTTGGGAAATTTCATTTCCTACAAAATCAAACTCTTACAGACTGGTGAAATGATTCAGAGGCTAAGTGCTTGCTACATAAGCCTAATGACCTGAGCTAGATTCCTGGAACCCACATACAAAAAGCCAGCTGTTGTAGCATGCATCTGTAATCCCAACACCCATACAGTGAGATGGGAGATAGAACCAAAAACCCTCCTCAGCAAGAAAGAAGGTGAGTTTTGACTTTTAAACACACATAATAATAATAATTAATAATAATAATAATAATAAATTCAATAGCCAGATATGGCAGAGCACACTTTTAATCCTAGCACTCTAAAGGCAGAAGCAAGCAGATTCCTGTGAGTTCCAGGCAAGCCTGAACTACACATTGAGACCTGGTTTCAAAGAAACACCATAAAAGCAGATTAGAATGGTGGTTCCTAAAGGCTTAGGAAATGAAGGAAATGGGGAAAATGTCAATCATTTCTAGGGCCCTAATATGTAGTGTGCTGACTATAGTTAATAACATTGCACTGCTAATGTGAAATTTAATGAGAACAGATTTTTGTATATATCAAATCATCATAGGATACATCATATCCTGAATACATATAATTTTTATTTTCTAGTACAAAATTGGGAGAAAGTTATCTAGAACAATCCATCAAGTAATAAAATTTCAAACACATATATTCATGTTTAACTTAATAGAGAATAGCTGATTTACACATGTTTTATAATTATGTATATCTAAAAAGACTATATATATTGTGTTTAAATATATAACTTACATATATTTTGATATATAACATATATATATATGCTCTAACAGGTTGGAAGTTCTGAGTAACAATATCTCCATAGCAACAGGAACACATTAAAACTCAGATCCTGATTTCTAACACCATTCTTCAATAAAAGGAATTGAGGCCCCTTGGAGAAATTGCTGTTTCAAAGACAGGGTCAGGAGATATACAAGTGAGCCTGAAGCATGTTGCAGGATCAAAACATAAAGAAAAACTACAATAAGAAAAGAAAAGCCACCTTGAATAGGGACACAGGAGCCATTCAAAGAGAGAGATCCCAAAGGTCAAAACAGACAATTCAAGCAAGAAGGTAAAATTGGCTGGATTATAGCACAAAGTATAAAACAAATATCTGGGAACACAATGACCTAAATAATTAATAAATAAGAGAGAGGAGAAAATTCTCCTATACAAAATAATTCCAAACAATTTTTATGTACGCTCTGCCCTCCAACAGGAGAAGTATATGTTAGGTGTGATCTGCATCTAGTGGCTTCCTCCCAGAGAACATGATATGGAAAGGGATGCTGAGAGGGAAGAGTGTTTTACAATGGAGAAATCAGAAAAAGATACAACCTCAGATAAGTGATCGAGTGAACATCAGTATTCATTAAGTCAGGTGTTGAGCTGGAATGCAGGTCCAAGGTGAAACGCTTCCTTGAAATGGGCAGGTTTCCAGATTCAGTTCCTAACACAGTAAAACAAAATTGATAAATAGTCCATGTCTACAGGGTGCTCCCTTGATATCATGAGGTAACAATGGCATTTTACCTCTGTAGTCTTCTTCCTAACAGACACATGAGGCCAGTTTTTTAAGGAAAATAGCAGGCATATTTGAACAGCAGATCCTCTACACAACACATGGCCATATTTTGCAGAAGTGCCAAGGGCATTGGAACCAAGGAAAGTCAGAAACGCACAGCCAGGAGGACTTTAAAGACACACGTGAACTTAAGAAGCTGTCATGTCCTGAATGGGATCCTAGGAGAGAGAACAGTAAGTTAAAAGGAAGGAAATAAAATAAACTGTGAACTTCAGTTAAAAATGTTTAGTATTGGCCAGGTGTGGTGGCCCTCACCTTCAATCTCAGCACTTAGGAGGCAGAGGCAGGAGGATTTCTGTGAGATCAAGCCCAGCCTAGTCTACATAGCAAGTTCTAGGTTATCTGTGGCAACAAGGAGACCCTGTTTCAAAAAAAAACACAACAAAAAAAATTGAGGGGCTGGAGAGATGGCTCAGCAGTTAAGAACACTGGTTGCCCCTGAGGAGGACCCAGGATTGATTCCCAGCACCCGCAAGGAGACTAACAACTATTTGTAACTCCAGTTATAAGGGATTCAACACCCTCTTCTGATCTCTGTGGGCACTGTTCAACACATTTGCACTTATATACAGGCGCTACACTCATACACATAAAATAAAAACAAATAAAATAAAATTTGGTATTGGTTTATCCATTGTGACACATGTGTCATACCAAGTAAAGACATTAATAATAGGAGAAACTGAACATAAAGTATTTGGGAGCTCTCTACATCACTTTTTCCATTTTTTCTATAAACTCCAAGTTGTTCTAACCAGGTCCATACCTATAGTCCTATCCCGGCCAACTTAGCAGACTCTGTCTCAAAAAATGAAATCTCTCTGAAAAGAAAGTCTTTTATATTAAAAATGGTAAAACATAAAGAACGAGGGAGAAAAAGCAACACACAGTTGTTGATCTTTGAAATAGGAAGTTGTCATGTAAGCCCTATGATTGCGTCACTGTGTACTAAGAGTTCACAACCACAGTTGTGGAGGATGCTCCCCGCAGAACTCACAAGTCCCTGCATTGAGGACACCAAGTTAGGTGTTGGAGGACTGAATGGCATCTAGATAAGAGTAGACTAACAGATAAGAGACAACAGAACAAGAGCTTTGGAGCTCTGAAGAGGCTCATCCATGACTCTTCAGGCATATACTATTAGCAGAGGTATGTAAGGACTACATAGGGCCAGGGGAAAACCATCAAAAAGAATCAGGTCAATCAAACTCTAGACCATACAGAGGTCATGAGCTCATGTTTCTACCTGCCACACGGAAAGATGCTTGGAATGTGGGACTTTAAGCAGAGTCCTCAGAAAAGTTTTTGGGTCACCTGGTGCTGTGGCAACTCTAGACCACACAGAGGTCATGAGCTCATGTTTCTACCTGCCACAACGGAAAGATGCTTGGAATGTAGGACTTTAAGCAGAGTCCTCAGAAAAGTTTTTGGGTCACCTGGTGCTGTGGCATGTGCCTGTAGCCTCAGCACTTGGAAGGCAGAGGCAGGAGGATCACTGGAGTCCAATTCTAGACCAACCTGGGCTATACAATAAGAAAGACATCCTTGTCTGCCTCCCAACTTTGGTCAAAAAGCTTTCAGAAGTCTTTCACCATTGAGTATGTTAGCGATGGTCTTTTTAACTATATGGTGTGTCATGATAAAATTTCCTTTTACTGCTTTCTTATACTATCTGTAAAAATTAATTGGGTTGTTTAGAGCAAAAAGGAAAAGGATGTTGCCTAAGAATTGGGGTCAAATTAGCCTTTAACTAATGGCTATTCAGATCCATATAGTAAGGTTAAAAGCAAACCTAAAAAGAGAAAATTTTTTTAATTTAAAAAAATTTATTTTATTTTATATGTATGTGTGATTTGTCTGCATGCATGTCAGTGCACCACATGTGTGCAATGACCATGGAGGCCAGAAGAATACATCAGATCCCCTGGAACTGGATGGCTGTCAGTAGTATCATGTGAATCCTGGAACCTGAACCCAGGTCCTCTGCAAGAGGAATCAGTGCTCTTAATCACTGAGCCATATTTCTAGCCTTCATTTTTATTTTAAAAAGTTTTAATTACATGAATTTGTGCACATGAGTGCAGCACCCACAGAGGCCAGATCCCCTGGATCTGGAGTCATAGTTGGTTGTCCCAGATACCCAACATGGGTGCCAGGAACCAAACTCATATTCTCTGCTCTTAACCATTGAGTCAGCTCTCCAGTCCAAGAAAACTTTTTCCAGAAAACTTCCCAGGAAAGAAAATATTCAAAAGAATACCAACTCCAGCACCAACAAAATAAAATTCAAAATACATGTATCCAAGTTATGAAAAGAGGTAGGAAAATAAGATCCTTCATAAAGAAAAAGTTAATCAGTAGAAATAGATCACACAGAAAATGAGAGAATGTTTTGTTTTTTAATTTATTTATTGAGAAAAGTTATCATAGTTTGGACTTTCTGAAGCTCATCTTGTCACTCAAGCTGCTCTCAAACTTGCAGTTCTCTTGCCTCCACCTCCCAAATGTTGGAATTATAGGTATCTGCCATATACCCATTTTAAAAAAATATAAAATAAAATAAAAAAGAGATTCAAATGAGCTGGGGATGTAGCTCTGTGAAAAGCAATTATTGAACATTCATGAGACCTTGGGTTCAATCCATAGCACAGAAACATAATAACAATAATAATAAAAGATGTCCATGAGCAGAGGAGTGGATAAGGAAAATATGGTACATATACAGAGTGAATTTTATTCTGCTACAGAGAAGAATGAAATTATGTCTTTTTGTAGGAAAATGGATGGACCTGGTGATTGTCATGTTAAGTAACTTATGCCAAACTCAGAAAAACAAATATTGTGTTATTTTCTTATATATGAAATTTTGAATGCATATGTATGAATTATGTGAACATATATGTATGTATGAAAAGAAAGTAGAAAAGGAACTGATTGTGGGGAGCAAGGGGAACAGCAAGAATGAATAAGAACAGGAGTGGGAGGTGGGTGAGAGGTGCAGGATGACCGCACTTGCCACTTGAGCCTGGTAACCTGAGTTCCATCCTCAGCACCCACATAGAAGTAGAAAGGAAAGCCAACTCCACAAAGTTGCCTTTTGACTTCCACTTATGTGCTATGGCCCAAACACACACACACACACACACACACACACACACACACA
>NW_008336392.1:580561-590490 GCF_000622305.1 Nannospalax galili
AGTTAAGAGCACTGGCTGCTTTTGCAGAGGATCTGGGTTCAATTCCCAGCACCCACATGGCAGCTAACAACCACCTGTAACTTCAGTTCCAGGGGATCCAACACCCTGTTCTCATCTACACTGGCATTGCAGGACACAGATGTACCTACCTACAGGCAGGCAATATACTCATGTACATAAAAAATAAGTAAATAAATAAAGAGCAGGACTAGACATAGTGGTGCATGCCTTTAACCCCAGCTTTCATGAAGCGGAGACAGAAAAATCTCTGTGAGTTCATGGCTAGCCTGGTCTACATAGTGAATTCCAGGCCAGCATGAGCCTGTCTCAAAAATTTTTAGAAAGGGGAATAAGAGCAATTATCAAATTACATGATATACATGTATGTCAATGTCATGAAACCTAGTATTTTTATGCTAATTAAAAATAATAAAGTACAAAATGTTTCAAGAAAAAGCTTACACAAGTGATAGGATTAATACATAAGTATTAAGACAGCTAATTTTAATATATCTATAAAAAGCAAAACATCCATATGGTAAAAGAGGAAGGAAAATATAAAAAGGAATAAATTGATTTCAAGAGACAATGAATGCTATTTCTGAAAATTAAAACACATTCCATGAAATCATCAATAGAAACTGCCTTTGAAAAAGTTAGAAATTTGAATAATAGGAGAAAAAAAGAAAACAGTGAGCCCTGGGTAGTGCTGGTGTAATCCCAGCACTTGGGAGACTGAGGCAGGAGAATCAGACATTAAATGTCATCTGCTGCTGCAAGTTCAGTGCCAGCCAAGGCTACATTAGGCCCTATCTCAAAGAAAGCGAGGACAGAAGGGAGGGAGAAAGAGAGGGAAGGAGAATAGAAGAAAGGGAGGGAGAAGAGAAGGAGGGAAGGAGGGAGGGAGGAAGGAAGGAAGGAAGGAAGGAAGGAAGGAAGGGAAGGAAGGAAGGAAATAACACTGAAAAAAAGTCAGCATGTGAGACTGGGGTTATATCTCAGTTGATAGGGTGCTTGCCTAGCATGCACAAAGTACTAGATTCAATCCTCAGCACTACATGACCCAGGTATGGCATCACACACCTGTAATCCCAGCAGTCGGGGATGGAAAAAGAAGGATCATAAGAAAATTACAACAAAGCAATTAATTGTTTTAACAAATATACAATTATATGTATTATTTATATTGTTTTGTCATGTTTTATTATGTTGTGTCTTGTTTATTTTTTATTGAAACTGGATCTCACTTTGTAGTTCAGGCTGCCATTGAATTTGTGATGTACCTGACTAAAGCAGAATGTATTAATTATTTCAGCGTATTATTTTACCCTTAGACTTGGTGGCTAAAACCAATAAGCATTTATTAATTCACATAGTTTCAGTTCATAAAAAGGCTTAATTGGATGGTTTTGGCTTAGGGTTTCTCATAAGGTCACAGTCAAACTGCTGACCTAGTATATCTGGTCAATCTGGGAACAGAGGATGTATTTCCGAGCTGACTTTACCAAAATGTAAAACCCTTGCTCTGCCAGGTGTGATGGCTCACACCTGTAATCTCAACACTCATAAGGACAGTTAGTCCTGCCCTTGGTTCATAAAAACATATCTCATCAGTTGAAAATAACTCTGGAGTCTGATAGATCCCTGAGCCTGGGATCTATGGGTAGGTCAACATCTGGAGCCACTGCTTGCCATGAGGATTACTGATGCAGACTCAAAGGACTCTTAAGCTCTAGCAGGCTACCTGACATCTATGACACCATTCCTCAAGCATGGTGATTAACACTTAGTGGGTTTTGAAAGGATGAAGACAGGTATGCCTATACTGATCTCAGTGCTGTCGTGGCTTCCAAAATTCCCAACACATTTAGGGAACATCCCTCCTCTAAAACATTAGCCCCAGAGGAGCTATAATCTGGGGAGTTTTGGGAGGACTCAGACATAGACAGCAAAACTAAATGTGGTCAGCAGAGCCCCCTGTTATACCATGAAGAGAAGATACTAACATGAAGACATCTCTAGATAACACTGGACCATTGTCCAAAATAAGTTCAGCACCAGAGTGAATCACAGGAAGACAGGAAACCACAAGTTCAACTAACACTCCCAACCAGCACACAGCTGGCACTCTCCAATTTCCAAGACCCCAAAATTGCTCCAAATTTCCCCTGTTTTGTTCTTCTATTTTTTTTGTTTCTCTTTCATTTCTTTTTATTATGCTTTCAGCAGTATTTTATCTTATTGCACTAAAAATTTTGTAACAAAACAAAATATAGACAATCTTCCTGATAAACATAGATGCAGCAAGTCTCAATAAAATACTTGCAAATTGGATTCAAGAACATATCAAGAAGATCACTCAGAAGCCAAGAAACTAGAAAGGAGTCATTGGGGGATGTCTTAACAAAGGAGGGAAGGGGAATACTGAAGGTGGAAAGGTTTAAGTGGAAAAAGGGTAGGAGGGGATGAAGAGAAAAGGGGACAGGGAGGGAAGGCTAACCAAAGTGAAGGATCTTCGAAAAAGCAATATGGAAGCCTACTGCTTTGTAAGCCAATTTTTAAAAGTAAGTTTTTTAAAAAGGAGATATCCTACATGGGTGGACACTCCTGAGCCTAGAAGCCATTATTTATCAAACAAAAATCCCAGTATCAGGTATGAGATATCTCCTTATGAGTTGTCAGTCAGGGAGTCCTCAGAAACTGCCAAAATAGCAAAGGTTATTGCTAGTTCTCTTGGTTGGCCACCAGAACTAGATGATAAGACCCTACTGCTAAAGATACCACATACTTGGTCACAGGATTTGGAGAAATCAACTGGAATTGTGCTGGAAGCTTCCTCCATGGTGGCTACCTTTCGTAGTGCTAGAAGGCATTATACAGGCTGCTAGGGAAACAGGGCATCAGTGATCTTACCCAACTGTGAACTCCATGAACTATGATGGCAACCTGGTAGGCAAGATGTGTCTACTGGTACAACAGTGGCATAACTGTTATGGAAGGAATAAGCCACTTACAGATTGGATTTGAGGCCTGTTTCACAGGAGGGAATATATCCCTGGTACTAAACCTGCTCAGAAACCCAGGTGGTGGGAGGTCATAGGCCCTCAGGAGAGTGTTGTTAAGCTTATTTATGTTTATTCACATACACAAACATTGCTCTCATCGTTAACCAGAGAAGTTTCTCTTTGGTATGAATGGTGGTGAATGCAGAAACTCAAGGCTACTCAAGATGCTCAGAAAAAGTGACACTTGAGTGCTCAGCCCTAAACAAGACTCTTTATACCACACCTTCTAAGGTTCAGAGGGAGTTGAACAAATGTATGAGTGGGAAGAAAGGAAGCAGGGCTACAAAATGCAGTCTTCAGGACAGGACACAGCCCTTGAAAACATGATCTCACAGCAGCTATGATTGCCTGCACTGGACCTGCACAAGACTGGGCTTACTAGCAGCCAAGCACAGACTGGGAAAGATCTCATAGACTTTATCCTTTCCTGTTGGAGCATTAGCTACTGATGAATTCTTGGGGAAAGAGAGTCATTATCTTCAGCTATTTACCAAACAGTGAGCCTACCAGGTTCCAATGGATAGTTCCAAATCTGTGTCCAAAGGGACAGTCCTGGTTAAAATTCAGTAGGTCACTGAACAAAACAAAAGGACATAATTTTGGGAAAGTGGCCTATAAGCAGGATGGGGACATGACAGGGGTTAGAGGAAGATAAGAGGCAGTAGAGAATAAGTGATTATAAACAGAATGAACTTATACATATATGAAATTGTCAAAGAACAAATATAATCAATCAGAAAAGGTCATTTCCAAAACATTCATGTCACTGTTGCACCAGTGGGCATATCCCACCAGACAAGTCTTTATTGTAGCTTGCAAGATTCACAGCTCAGTAAGACTGATTACTTTTCTCTTCTGGTAATAGCACCTTCCAGCAATATGAAAGCTAGCCAGTACAGATGAAGTTTCCAGATCAGTACCCACTTGATTTCTTCATGTTCTACAACTCAAATATGCAGTGTCTTCAGCAATATGGTCCAGTAGTAGGTAAGAGCCTATTGCCCAAGAGAGCACATACTTGATTCATAAAACATGGAGAAATCAAGCAGGTACTGGCCTGAAAGCTTCATTCCTACTGACTAGCTTTCATAGTGCTGTAAGGTATTTGCATGCTACTGGAAGAGGAAAAGTAATCATCAGTATTACCCAACTGTGAAAGCTTTTAACTTCAATAGTGAATAACCTGGCAAGATATACCAACTAATGCAATAGTGGCACAAATGTTATGGGAGTAACCAACCATCCTCTGATGAAACCCATACCTGGCACCATTATCAGGACCAACAACCTATGGCTAGATAGAGTATGGACCCAAGGAGGTAACCTGCTACTAATATTCTACTAAATGGACATAGTATTAAAATGAATCCTAATGACTTATTACTATACCCATAGATTAGTGTATCTCTCAACCCTCATCAGAGAAACTTCATGTTGCAGTAGAAGGCAATTATCATAGAGCTCCACAACTGATCTTGATCAAAGTGCAGAGATTAAGAAACTGTGGAGTTCTTGGCCCTAAATGGGACGTCTATATCACACCCCTCCCTCCAAGGCTCAGGAATCATTGCAGAAGAGCAGGCAGAAGGATTATAAGAGCAAGAGGTGGTAAATGACTACAAAAAAAAACAGTGTTTAGTCAGGTGTGGTGGGGCACGCCTTTAATCCAGCACTCAGGAGGCAGAGGCATGCAGATCTGTGAGTTCGAGATCAGCCTGGTATACATAGAGAGTTCCAGGCCAGCTGGGGCTACAGGGGGATCCTGTCTCAAAATGACAAAGAAAGAAAGAAAGAAAGAAAGAAAGAAAGAAAGAAAGAAAGAAAGAAAGAAAGAAAGAAACATCCTATGGCATCAGCAAGAAGGAGAGAGAGGCAACATTCTAGAGTCTATACTAAAGAGGAAATTCAGGTATCTCTGGCCTATAGTCTTAGCTCTTGAGAGGAAGAAAAAAGAGGATCAAGAGTCAGGGTTGCTGGGCATGGTAGCACATGCCTTAATCTCAGCACTCAGGAGGCAGAGGCGAGTGGATCTCCATGAGATCAAGGCCAGCCTGGTCTACATAGCAAGTTCCAGGCCAGCTGGGACTACAGGGATACCCTGTCTTAAAGGCCAAATGAATAATAGTAATAAAAAAGTCAAGGTTCTTTTCAACCTCATGTTGAATCTGAGAGTAGCTTGAGCTATAAGAGACTCAAACTAAGGAAAAGAGAGAAAGAGAGAAAGAAAGAAAAAGAGAAAGAGAGAAAGAAAGAAAGAAAGACCTGGGTTGAGGAAGCCTCAGTTGGGGAATTTCCTCTATTGGACTGGTCTTTGGCCATGTTTATGAAGAATTTTCTTGATTGTGGTGTGATGTGGAAGGGCCCAGCCCACTGTGGGTGGCGCCACCTCTGAGCAGGTGGTCCCCCTATATTGTAGAAGGGCTTCCTAAGTGATGAACTGTGACCCAAGAGATGTAAGCCAAATAAACCCTTTCTTCCCCCAAGTTGATATAGGTCAGAGTGTTTTGTCACAGCAATTGAAATTTGTCCAGCAATGGAGCAGGGAGATGGACACAAAGTCCCAGACTTTTCTAAGGAGGTATTGGCATATGATAGCTGCTGGGACAGGGAAGGTCAGGTTAAGGGTATGGCCCCTGTAGGTCAACCATGGCTGGGTCCACACTCTAGAGTATTTGGGCCAGATGAAGCTGGGTGGGTAGGGAGGTGGGGGTGAATCTGGAAGGAGTTGGGCAGCAGATATAATGAAAATACATTGTATGAAACTCTCAAAGAGGCAATACAAATATTTATAAGAAAGCAGATAGCAACGAGTACAAGCTACTTCCCAGTTCCCTCTCCCCACGTACATAGCCCAGGATCCCCTATCCAAGGAATGGCTCCATCTACAATTAAGATGGGGCTTCCCACTTAGGTTAATGAAATCAAGATAATGCCCCATAGGCATGCCCAAAAGCCCACTTCCCAGGTAATTCTAGATTCTGTCAAGTTGACAATTACTAATCATCACAGATGTATCACCAAAAAAGCTTTTCTTTCTCCAAGTTGTACAACGATACTTATTATTATGGTGGCCAGCAAACCACTGTGTAAAGGCTTTACAAGGTTTATCTAATTAAATCCTCCAATGTACAAAGTGGTTTCTACTTCTATTTCCATTCCCAGTGTTTGTTAACAACTTAGAGAAGTGAAGTTACTTTCTCAAAGTCATAGCAGTATTTAAGCAGCAGAGCTAAGGAGAACTGTTTAGGACAGAGCTTCTCATATGTACATACCAATCACTGAGGGACCTTGTTAAAATGCAGATACCGATCCAGCATGTCTGGAAGAAGATGAAGATTCTGAATCTCTAATAAGCTTCCAGGTGATGCTGAGGCTATGTTCCACTAAATACACAGTGAATAGCAAGACTCCAGAAGTGGGCAGCAGCTCAGTGTGCTTGGTGCATTAAGTGCTCACTAGATGGCTCTTGAATTATTTAACAGTGGGACAGAAAAAAAATTAAAAGATCTGTTGTTGACCTCACTGATAATCAGTGAGTCCTGACTATTGTGTCCTTTCTCCACAAGAAAGTTTTAAAGTTAAATCTTCTTGGGAGAACTGGAAGATTTTTCTGGCTATCTAAATATCATACAAGACTGTAGAGCTTCAGAAGTCCTCTGGTAGAACAAGATTCACTGCAAAGGGAATTGAAGACAAATGCTAGCTATTGTTCTGATCAAGGAGTCTGGAGAGGGCTGGGGATGCAGCTCAGTTGGTACGGCTTGCCAGCATGTACAAAGTCCTGGTTTCAATCCCTAGTACCACATAAACCAGGCCTGGGGGCACACACCTTTAATCCCAGCACTCAGGTGGTGGAAACAGTAGGATCAGAAGTTCAAGGTCATCCGAAGCTACATAATGAGTTTGAGGACCACCTTAGGCTACAAAGCCTCTAAATAAATAAATATATAAGTATAGTCTGTGAAGAGAAAAACTACATACACATCAAAGTGAATCACTGATATGACAATAATACACCAAAGTTTTAGGGTTTGAATTAAACACAGATACAAGTTAGTATGTAACAGCTTCCAAAACAAATACATTTTGAGAAAAACTTTGCTTCTGACAATGCTAACAACTTTTTCAAAAAGAGGTATGATTGGTATGTAATAAAGCACGCATCACATAGTTAAAGTACTGAAACAAGTTATAACTGGTTTTTTGCATGTGCTAAAAAACTACAAGAGAAACATAACCTTGAACTTCCTAGAACTTATCACACAGGCAAGGCTGGTTGGCCAAGACACCCCTGGGATTCCTGTCTCCACTTCTCCAGAGCTGAGAATATAAGTGCTGTAACACTACGCTTGCCTTCTTGTATGTGAGCACTAAGGACCAAATTCAGGTCTCCATGCTTGAAAGGCAAGTACTTTACTGACTCAGCTATTTCTCCCAGACCTGTGGTCTAGGTTTGTGAGCTCAGAGATACAAATACTAAAAACAACTCCCATTTTTCTCAGAGGCTCAACTCTTAGTTTTCCAAAATACTTTCTATAAATTTTTAATCATTGATGACTTCACATTGCTCCCTTTGTTTACCCCTCTTTAAGGATATATTATAGGCTAAGTTGCATTCCTCAAAAATTCATTAAGTTTAGGCAGGCTTGATGGCACATGCCTTTAATACTAGCACTTGGAAGGCAGAGGCAGGTGGATCTCTGTGAGATCAAGCCCAGCCTGGTCTACATAGCAAGTTCCAGGCTAGCTATGGCTACAAGGAAACCTATTTCAAAAAAAATTGATCATATATGTGTATATATATTTATATATCACTATTATATATGAATATATATAGTCACACTATTCAATGTGACTATATGTGAAAATAAGGTTTTTTAAGAGTTACTTGGATTAAAATAATACTATCAGGGTGAACCCTAATCCAATATGACTGGTATTTTTTTCTGGTCCTAATGAGTCATGGTCTTAGGCCCACAGTGGACTCAAGCTCACTATGAAAACAAACATGACATTGAACTCCTGACATCCTGTCTCTACTTCCCAAGTGCTGGAATTATAGGCATATGACTTTTGTTCTGATAAGAAGGCTATGTAATTAATCTCAAGTGATATCCTAGTTTTAACCTCAATTTCATTGAGATTTACCTACAGACAGGCACACATACACACACACACACACACACACACACACACACACACACTACTGTTCTTCATAACCCCAACCTTTAAAAATGGGATACATTCAATATCTGACTGTGAAAACACATCAGTATATGTGAGCAGAATCCTAAGCATTTTACAATAGTAAATTATTATTTGCTTATTCTCTCTTTCAGTGAGCATGTAACAATGCAGGGCTATTGTACTCACCCAAAGGAATAGTTCGCTCTCATGTAGGAAAACTAAGAGAGCTGAGGGGGATCAGAGAGTGATAAAAGAGCCTAGAGCACTGGTCATGGAAACTCAAAATTGCTATCTGGCACAGTAAGACCCTGTCTAAAACCAAAAGTAACTACTTCCCAATCCATAAACTACACAAACACTGATGGTTTTATTAGCTCTAAATATTATCATTTATATGTTGCTTAGAAGCTAGAAATTGGACTCTAGACCCCA
The DNA here is from genome assembly GCF_000622305.1 of Nannospalax galili. Classification (NCBI taxonomy): domain Eukaryota; kingdom Metazoa; phylum Chordata; class Mammalia; order Rodentia; family Spalacidae; genus Nannospalax; species Nannospalax galili. Next base: position 589,246 of record NW_008336392.1, read on the forward strand.
TATATAGAAAATAGCAAGTAAAAGAATTAACCACCAAAATGGACAATCTGAGTTCAATTCCTCATACCCACATGGTGGAAAGACAGAACTAACTCCTGTAAGTTGTCCTCCAATCTCCACACTCATGGTGTAACACATCTGTACACACAAAAATAATAAATAAATGTAATTGTTTAAAAATACTTTCATTTTTTTTATGCATTTGAGTGTATTGCCTGCATGAATATAAGTGCACCTGTGTTGTGCAATGCCCGCAGATGTCAGAAGAGGGTGTAGGAGCCCCTGGAACTGGAGTTATGGATGGTTGTTAGCAGAGATGTGGGCACTAGAAACTGAACCCAGGTCCTCTGCAAAAGCAGCCAGTGTTCTTTACTGCTAATTTATCTCCCCAGCCCCAAAAAATGTAATTTAATAGGTGCTGTTAAAAAATGTAAGTATGACAAGTGACAAGGGAGGGGGAGTATCCTTTTAAATCTCAGGATTGCCTAATCTCTGAGGGCAAACAAATACCTATAAAACTGAGCTAGAGTGAGACAAACGCCAGCAACTCAGACTGAAGACAGTGTTCTTAGGACTATCCTTGTGCTTAAATAATTCCACGGTTTTATGAAAAGCTACTGCTGTGAAAAGAAAAAATGATTTCTAAAAGTTTGGAAAGATACCACAAGCTGCACCTTCATGAAAAATGAGTCCTGGTTGAAAACACTTGAACAGCTTAAAGCTGTTGGTTTTCATTTATCTGACCAGAAAGGGGATAACAAAGTAATTGTTTTAGGTTTAGGATTTTAAATTCTCTCTCTCTCATTCTCTCTCTCTTCTCTCTTTCTCTCTCTCTCTCTCTCTCTCTCTCTCTCAATAGCAGGACATTTTGACTATCATTCATTAAAATATTCAAAAAATAAAATAAGTGGAACAGAAGATACAGAAGATTAGAAATATCTCCCATGTTGGGGCATGGTGGCACATGCCTTTAATCCCAGCACTTGGGAGGCAGAGGCAGGCATGTGTCTGTGAGTTCAAGGCCAGCCTGGTCTACATAGTGAGTTCCAGGTCAGCTGGGGCTACAGGAAGATCCTGTCTCAAAAAGACAAAAAAAAAGAAAGAAGGAAGGAAGGAAGGAAGGAAGGAAGAAGGAAGGAAGAAAAGAAAGAGGGGGAAGAAAGAAAGAAGAAAGAAAGAAAGAAAGAAAGAAAGAAAGAAAAATTGGCCAATCCAGGTCTCAATCAGAAAAGAAGATAAAAGACT
>NW_008336392.1:590530-595317 GCF_000622305.1 Nannospalax galili
GGAAGGGAGGAAAGAAAGAAGAAATATTTCTTAAATTCAATTTATTTCAAAGAAAGAAGAAAAGCCAAGTTGAGAAAAGTGTAGTACTCATCATGATTGTTGACTAATGAGATTGTTGACTAAGCTTGGAGGTGAACAAGCCACACTTCTAGGTAGTCTATGAGGATGTTGACAAGGACAAGTAGACTACGAGGGCTCTGACCAACAGATTAATTTATTGAAAGAATTCTACTATGATGGCAGAAGGTGACAGAAATGAGAGGATGGGCTAGTTGGAGGAAGTAGGTCCCTGGGGGCATGCAGGTCCCTGGGGGCATGCGTATTTCACTCTGCCCCCCTCCTGTATTCCATGTTATCTATTTCATGTCCACCAAGTGAAGGATTGCCTTTGCCACATGCTCCTGCCACCACAGTGTTCATCTTAGTTTGCAAAGGTTCAAGCAACCATGGACAGAACTCTCTGTAATGGTAAACCAAAATAAATTCTTCATCCTTTAATTTGTTTCTATCAGGCATTTTGATCACAGCAAGGAAAAGTAAATAATAAAAAAGGGTGATAATTTCTCACTTATGTTAAATTCACTATGTTGAAAGGCTTCTGAGTCCACAAGATAACAATCAAGTAGCTTCATCTTTGTGACAAACTGAATTATGTCTCCCCAAAGCCCTGATTCTCAGTACAATGGCATTTATAGATGAGGAGCTGGGAAGACAAACAACTTTAGATGAGTTATTCCTGCATAGGTATGAGCCCTTGTAAGCATTTATTCATTCTCTCTCTCTCTCTCTCTCTCTCTCTCTCTCTCTCTCTCTATCCCTCTCTCTCTCCCCTCCCTCCCCCCCTTCTCTGGGGACATCGCTCACTGGTAGATCACTTGCCTGGTAGGTGTAAGGCCCTGGGTTCCTGGGTTCACTCACTAGTATTTACCAGGACTGGTGGTAAAGAAAAAGAAGACAGATGGATTTAAACTCCAAGATGAAAACTTCACACCAAAACAGAGACTAGCTCTAACTCCTTGATGATGACAAATCCAGTTGTCTCCTTTCTCAACATGACCATGCTTAGAATTAAAGGGCTCCATTGGGCTGGAGAGATAGTTCAGCAGTTGAAAAGGTTGAGTGCTTGCTGTCTTCCAGAGGGTAGGCTTGGAGATCATACATATATAAATTTTTAGTGTTTTATTTATTTTTGTTTTGTGTGTATGAGTGTATTGTCTGCCTGTATGCAAGTGCATCCATGTCATGCAATGCCTGCAGAGGTCAAAAGAGGGCATCAGATACCCTGAAACTGGATGGATGTTAGCCACCGTGTGGGTGCTGGGAATCAAACCTGCACCCTCTGGAAGAACAGCCAATGCTCTCAACTGATGAGCAATCTCTCCAGCCCTCTATATATACTTTTAATCTCTCTGAGCTGTCATATCGCATATTGATTCACTCATCCATTACTGTTCCTGAGTTTAAGATAGTAATGAAATTGAAATGGGAATGATGCTTTACAGACATGCCTATGTTCATATAGAAAGAACATTAGTGGTGCTGGGCATGTTGGCACACATCCATAATCCTACTCAAGAGGCTGAGGCAAGGATCACAATTTTCAGGCCAGCCAGGGTTACACAGTGAAACCCTGTCGTAATAACAAATAGAAAGAAAAGAGGACTGGGGACATCACTCACTGGTAGATCACTTGCCCGGTAGGTGCAAGGCCCTGGGTTCCTGGGTCCATTCATTGGTATTGAGAGAGAGAGACAGAGAGAGAGAGAACAAAAAGCAAAAGAGAAGAGAAAGGAAGGGAAAGCAAAAGAAAACATTATAGAGGTAGTCATTTAACTACAGATAAAAAAGTGTTTTTATTCTCCATTCTTGCTTGTGTTTTTGTAGAGCTGGGCTTATGAACTCAGGGCCTTTTGCATACTAAGCAAGTGCTTTTCCATTGAATTATACCTCCAAATTATATTCTACTAAACTAGAAAATCTAAAAGAAATGCATGAATTTCTACATATGTATGACCTACCAAAGTAAATTAAATGGCATAAATAATTTAAATAGACCTATAACAGCCAATTAGATAGATGTAGTAATTAAAAATCTCAAAACTTGGGCCTGGCATGGCTAATGCCTTTAATCTCAGCACTTGGGAGGCAGAGGCAGGTGGATCTTTATGAAATCAAGGCCATCCTGGTCTGTATAGTCATTTCCAAGCCAACTTGGACTACAGGGAGATGCTGTCTCAAAAAAATTTTTTTTTAATTAAAAATTAAAAGAAAGCATTTTTTAATGTTTAAAAAAACTTTATTGAGAATTTCATACACGCATGTAAGGTGTTTTGATAAGAACCACACCCACCCCCTCCCCTCCAAAACCTCCCATATCTCCCCATCACTTTTTTCTGACAACGTCATGTTCTTTCTTTTTCTTTCTTTCTTTTTTTCTTTCTTTCTTTCTTTCTTTTTTTAATGGGACTTTTTGCTGCTCTAACATTCTCCCCTGTGAAGAGGTAACCCTAAAATTTTTTAGGGATGAGATAAGAGCTCCCAAATACTTTTGGCATTTTTGGCCTTTGGAGCAGAGTATGTTGCTAAGAGGCCCAAGGACATTTTGACTTTTAGCCAATAAACTTGTGTGGGTTCTAGGAATCGAAACTGTGTCCTCTGCAAGAGCAGTCAGTGCTCTCAACTGCTGAGCCATCTCTCCAGCCCCTTTCTTTCTTTTTTAATGGGGCTTTTTGGTACTCTAACATTGCCCCCTCTAAGGAAGTAACCCTAAAATCTTTTAGTGATTAGAAAAGAGCTCCCAAATACTTTTGACATTGAAACATTTGGCCTTTGGAACATAGTATGTTGCTAAGAGGCCCAAGAACATTCTGACTTTTAGCCAAAGTAGCCAAGGCTACTTTTCCTTGGGGTCTTTTTACCCTAACTGCCTAGCAAGTTCCTACCTCCTATTCTTATAACACCATCCTCTGAAGAGTTACCCAAATTGCCAATAGGGAATCAGGACACAGACCACTCTGGCTTCTTCCATGCTGAACAGGGACACAGGGTGAGGCAACTGGGGTACCCCTTTAGTAGGTCTATCTAAAAGACTCCCAAATTGCATAACTCTTATCTGTAGGGGGGAAAGAAAGTCCTTGACTGGTGAATAGGAGATGGAAAAAGAAATAAAGGCAAGAATAGTTAACATTACAAGTTCTAGACAGGGAACCAGAAGAAAGTCAAAACAGACAAATTTCAAATGTTCATATCCGAGTCCATTGGGATTTCTTGACGCAAGCTTCTCAAAGCACCTATTGGATCTATTGTATCTAATCAAGGTTTATCTGAGTTTTTTTTTTTTTTTGCCCAAGCTTTATTTATATAGCACATGGTAATTAAAAGTACCAGACTGGTGGAATTAAACTTACTGGATGTTTAACAACCATACTTTGAGGCCTATACTAATCTGATAAAGTACAGGTTTTGCTTCTCGCCCTCCAAGGTCGACTAAGTTCCAGGGGATGATGGAGCATCTCTCAAAATGTGACTGTGGTGAGTCACCTGTCCTCCTGTTTAGGGAGGCCATGGAGACTCCACCACATGGACTTGAACCAGTGTCCAGTCTACAAAGAAGAGGGTCAACTCAGAGGAAACATTTCCTCCATGCTTCCAAGTGAAGCCAACCATGGTCGAGTAGGACCTTTAACTTATCTTCACATAAATGGAAATGGTGAAAGAAAGGAGCCAGTGGCTCCTCCAAAGCCCATGTAACCCCTGAGGAACAGATCCTCCAACAACCTGAAGAATAAAAATAAATTGGTTTATTTGGGGCATCTGTATGGTCTTAAACACCCAAAAGGAAAGTATAACAAAGATAAAAGTGATCAGTATATTTATTTAAGAGTTCAAGGCATTATACTTCCCAGACATTAGGCTTAAGTCCATATAAAATGTTATCTAGACAATTATTTCTCATTGATGACTTTGTTTCTAAGGAGAAAGTGCTGTTCAGATGTAAGATTTCAAATCTTGGTCTACAATACTGTAGTGCCCACCTGTAGCTAAGGGAGACAACCTGTTATTGTTCTAAAATGATGGCTAAATTTGTTTTCTCTCCCTATCTAGAACCCTTTGAGAGGGAACTGACACTGATTCTAGCCACTCCAATAGCTATCAAAGTGCCTGAAAACAAATCCTGAGTCCATCACTTTTGAATCCAGCCTTGGCAGACCAAAGAAAAATGAGGAAGAAAGCATTTTTTTAAAACTCTGAACTAAAGAGTCCAGAACCAGATAGATACAATATAAAATTCTACTAAACCTTCAAAGAAGAAGTAATGCCAATGCTTCTTAAGTTATTCCATGAAATAGAAAAGAAAAAAACACTCCAAAATTCTTTGAAACTAGTGTTACTCTAATACCAAAACCAAAGATACAATTAAAAATTATAGGCCAATCTCTCTGATGAACGTACATGAAAAAATTCTCAAAAAAATACTCTCAAACCAAATGAAAGAATACATCAAAAAGTCTATGCAATTACCATAACTAAGTTGGCTTCATCCCAGAGATGCAAGGATGCTTCAACACATGTAAGTCAATAAATGTAATCCACCACATAAACAGACTTCAAGAACATAAAACACATGATCATCTCATTAAATGCAGAAAAAGTCTTTGACAAAATCAAAAATCCCTTCATGATAAAAGTCATGGAGAGGGCGGGTGTGGTGGCACATGCCTTTAATCCCAGCACTCAGGAGGCAGAGACAGGTGGATCTCTGTGAGTTCAAGGCCAACCTGGTCTAC
>NW_008336392.1:596206-596975 GCF_000622305.1 Nannospalax galili
TTTGAGATACCAGGAGATGAAAGGACCTCCCATGATCATGAATTTGAAAGAATTAATATTCTGAAAATGGCCATCCTACCAAAAGCAATGTAAAAATGCAATGCAATACTCATTAGAATTACAACAAATTTTTCACAGAAATTGAAAAAATAATCTCAAATTTCATATGGAAACACAAAAAACCAAGGGAGCCAAAATAATCCTGAACAGTAAATGAACTGCTAGAAACATTATCATGCCTGATCTCAAATTATACTACAGTGCTATAGTAATAAAAACAGCATGGTACTGGCATAAAAACAAACACATTCATCAGTGGGATAGAACTGAAGATCCAGGCAGGGTATGGTGGTGTGCACTTTTAATCCCAGCAATTGGCATCAGAGGCAGGCAGATCTCTGTGAGTTTGTGGCCAGCCTGGTCTACACAGCCCAGAGCAGTTGGGGCTAGAGGGAGACCCTATCTCAAAAAAGACTAAAAAAAAAAAACAGAAAAAGAAAAACAATTAAAGATCCAGATTTAAATTCACATATTTATAGCCACTGAGTTTTTACAGTTTTTACAGAAGATCTACACACTGGAGAAAAAAACTGATGATTGTATAATGAAGGTGTGACACATATACCCAACGAAATATCATTCATCTCTCAAAAGTTTGAGCAGACTCCAGTGGATCAATCCACAGTGAAGGGCACTTAGGGACACAAATTTTACTCAATAAGCCTATGTGTGTGTGTGTGTGTGTGTGTGTGTGTGTGTGTGTGTGTGT
>NW_008336392.1:596990-603621 GCF_000622305.1 Nannospalax galili
CATGCAATTGGGCAGGTAGTAAAGGTGTGCAGACAGGGGAGGGGATCTAAATATGATCAAAACAGTATGAAAGTCACAAAAATTCAATTAAAATTAATTTTTAAAAATGTATTTAGGCCAGGTGTGGTGGCACACACCTTTAATTCCAGCACTTGGGAGGCAGAGGCAGGTGGATTTCTGTGAGATCAAGGTCAGCCTGGTCTGCATAGTGAGTTCCAGGCCAGCTTGTCTCAAAGGAGACCCTGTCTCAAAAAGACAAAAAAAAATGTATTTAGAACAAAAAAGAAGGGAGAAAGAGAAGGAAAGGAGTGAAGAGAAGAGGGAAGGAAAAAGAGGGAGGGAGGGAGGGAGGGAGAGAGGGAGATGAATTTGACAAGGTGTCAAGGACAAAATCTAAAACATGATTTTAAAATGAAAGAAGAAACCAGAGAATTCAAATAATGACAGACTAAGGCATGGTGGCACAGGCCTTTAATCTCAGCACTTCAGAGGCAAAGGCAAGTGAATCTCTTTGAAAGTAAAGCCAGCCTGGTTTACATAATAAGTTCCAGGTCAGTCAGGGCTACATAGTGAAACCCTGCTTCAAAAACAAAAAATAAGGGCTGGAAAGATGGCTCCACAGCCAAGAGCATGTCTTGCTCTTGCAGAAGCCCCATATTCAATGCCCAGCACCCACATGGTAGCCAACAACCATCTGTAGCTCCAGTTCCAGGGGATCTAGAGCTTTCTTGTGACCTCCATGTGCATGGCACATTAGTGATTCACTTATACACATGCAGGAAAAACACTTAAACACATAAAATAAAACTAAAATGAATTTTGAAAATCTTAAACAAAATAATGACTGAAAAATATGAGACAAAAAGACAGTTTAGAAATATATTTTTAAAACATGAAGAACTTTTATATGCAAAATAATAAACACATCCCTTAAGGAATTACAGAAAGAAAATCATTTTCTATATAAGTGGAAGAGCAAGGCAGCTAGAATCCACTAGAAACTTTCCATAGGCAGGTCATGGTCACTGCTATGCAGGAGTGTAGAATGTACTGGGAAATACGGCTATGTGCAGAAAGAGGACTAATATCCAGTTTAATGGGACAGATTATGAGAGCAGTTCTGCTGTGCTTTTTCACAGTAGGATGACTATGAATAGCAATAACATACTGTATATTTCAAAAAACTGGAAGGATTTTGAAAGTTTTTTTTTTAAAGAAATAAACACCTTAGAGGATAGAGATGTCCACCCTGTTTGAAACATAAGACAATGTATACATGTACCTAAATATTACATGTTACCCCCAAAATACATACATTTTTTGTTTTATATATCAGTTAAGTTTTTAAAAGTGGGGAGTTCAGAGAACTCATGTGCTGAAGTAGACAGAGCATGCCTTCCTGAAAGGATGAAATGGTGTGTTCAATCACTCAAAGACAGCATAGATGAAAGCAAAGAGAAGGCAAGAGAGATTTTCAAGTAAGGCTGTGAAACCTGAACACCTTTATTTTAGTGGCTCCTAGCCGAAAACAATTTCTCAACGGCAAAACTCCTCTCTAATTTTACTTCTGTCTTTTCCACTGGACAGTTCCATAAGTACTAGCATCTGAAAGAAGAGTATGTGCCCATTGTCCCATTTCTCTCCCTTTTCTCTGCTTTTTAATGAGAAACTTCCATAAAAGAATTGTCTACACTACTTTCTATTTTTGTCCCTGCATTCTCTCTAGATCCCTCTATCAGCAGGCTACCTCACACCAAACTGCTCCCATCGGGCTTCAGTAACATCCAAGCAGCACTCAATGACCAACTCTCATGCCTAATCTTACTATACTTCCTTGAAACACTTGCCCCTCATGACTCTCTCCTTCATGAAAGGCTTCCATTCTCAGGGAATTGTGCTCCTTTGTTTATTACTTCCTCGGTCACCTCTTTTAGTTCTATATTAGTTATTTTTGTTGCTATAATAAAATGTCACGACCAAAGCATGGCTGCAGGAGGCAGTCAGAGCAAAAAGCTGAGTGCTCACATCTTCAGGCAGGCACAAAAAGCAGAGATGACTGGACGGGTACTCCAATTGCTTCACCCTGCATCCCTGTTCAGCATGGAAGAAGCCAGACCTGTCTGCATCATTATTCCTTATTGGCAATTTGGGTTACTCCTTCAGAGGATGGCATGATAAGAACAGGAGGTAGGGACTTCCCTCTGCTTCCCTGGGCCTGCATGACCCACCAGCCACTCTCTGGGTAAGTTGATCACACACTCAGTGCCTTGCCTCCCCCAGCCTCATTACCCTCCCATTTCCCCTGCCAGTCTCTCCTCCTAGCCTGGGTCTTGTCCCATTCCTTGTCTTGGTGCCCCAGACACCTGAGAACCACGACTGCTTCCTGATTTTTGCATCCAGACCAACCCAGTTCCTTCTTGAGGTCCCCAGGAGCCCTCTTGGCCTGGTCCCACCCTCACTTCACTCTGCTTCCCTGGGCTGCACAGCCTACCAGCCTCTTTCCTGGACCCCAGGGCTGACCTCTTGGCCCTGGGCCACCACTGCTTCCTGACCCCTTGTATCCAGAGGGGCCCAGTTCCTTCTCCAGGTCCCCAGGAACCCTCTGGGACTGGTCCTGCCCTCACCTCTCTCTGCTTCCTTGGGCTGGACAACCAGCCAGCCTCTTTCCTGGACACCTGAGCTGACCTTTTGGCTTCCTGATCCTTTGCACCAAGACCAACCCAACTCCTCAGTGCAGTCCCCAGGAGCCCCTGGGGCCTTTTCTAGCCTGTATCTCCCTTTGCATCTCTGAGTGTGACCCCCACAAGCTGCCTGAGACCAGCATCTTTCCTGGGCCCTGCTCCCAGGCCAGTCCATTCCACAAAATCCTGAGGCCAAAATCTTTCCTGGAGGGATCCAGACCTTAGGAGAAAGGCTGAGAGCATCTGATCCTCATCCGACTTGGGCCTCTGTGGGAACTCCTGAAGACAAAAGCAATCTGGCCACTCCAATATGAAATCAAAAGAGAGAACTGGAAGCTTAGCCAAACCAGTTTTCATGCCCAAAAAGTAAACCAAAAAGGCACAGAAAGTTTACAAAAAGAAGGAGACCTAAGCTTGAAGACTTGAGTCTCACAAAAGAATCAGAAACTACAAAAGAAATTCACATGTCAAAAATCACAGAGAAAAAATAATAACATGAAAAAACAAAATAACTTATCCCCACCAAATACCAATAGTCATCTAGAGGAATACAATGAGAATCCCTTAGAAATAATGCAGGACATGGAACTCAAAAAACAATTATAAACATGATAAAAGAATTAAGTGAAATTAAAGAACACATAAAGAAATCAAGGAACTGAAGGAAGATAGGGATAAACTTCTGAAAGAATTCAGAAATATTAGAATTTAGAAATATTGAAGACTACACAGCCTGAAATGAAGAAGGAAGTGAAACACTCATTAAACCAATTAAAAACAGCAGGAGAAAGCCTCACCAACAAGATGATAAAGTGGATGAACTAGATGACTCAAGCAAAAAGTATGAAAAACTTAAGAAAGCAAAAGAATGGAATATGCAGGAATTGTGTTACACCATAAAAAGACCAAACTTATGAATCATAGGCATACAGGAAGGGGTAAAATCCCAGATAATGGCATGGGCCAGATCTTCAACAGAAATTTAGAAGAAAATTTCCCAAAATTAAAGAAAGACATGCCCATACAAATACAAGAAGCATATAGAACACAAAACAGACAGGACCAGAAAAGAAACTCTCCACGGCACATCATAGTAAAAACACTACACGCACAAAACAAAGAGACAAAAAGAAAGCTGCAAAAGAGAAACAGGACGTCACATATAAAGGAAAATCCATTAAGATTAGAGCTGACATTTCAGTGCAAACTATGAAAGCCAGAAGAGCCTGGACCAAAGTATTCCCAGTTTTAAATGACCACAAATGCCAACCTAGATTAGTATGCCCAGGGAAAATGTCTATTATATTCAAAGGGGAAAGACATAAATAGGCTTTCATGACATAAATACGCTGAAGGAATTCATGTCCACAAAACCAGCCCTTCAGAGAGTTCTGGAAGCAATACAAAGAGTTGAAGAAAGGAATGACTAGACCCAAGGGATTGCAGAAAGAAAACCAATGAAGGTATAACTGTGGAAAGGTACAGCTATATCAAGAATGTATCAAGAATGTGAATAGAAATAAAAATGAGAGGATTCAATACACATCTTTCATTAATAACTTTAAATATTTAATGGATTGAACTCCAAAGTCAAAAGACACAGACTAGGTGAATGGATTAAGAAACAAAACTCATTGTTTTGTTGTCTGTAAGAAATCCATCTCACTTTCAAGGACAGGCACTATGTTAAGGTGAAAAGACGGAAAAAATATACCAAGCGAATGGTACTAAGAAAAAAGCAGGCATAACAATTCTCATATCTAGCAAAATAGACTTTAAACTAAAACTAACCGGAAGAGATAAAGAGGGACACAAGAAGATATTACAATCATGAACATATATTCACCAAACTCTGGTGGACGCAATTTCATAGAAATAATTCTACAGGACTTTAAGACCCAGATTATTTCCAACTCATTAATAGCAGGGGACTTCAATACCCCACTGTCTCCATTAGATAGGTCAACAGGGCAGAGAGTCAACAGAGAGACACCTGAATTAAACAATACCATATATCAAATGGACCTTACAGGCATCTACTGAGTGTTCCACCCAAGCACCAAACGACATACTTTCTACAAAGCACCTCATAGAACCTTCTCCAAAATCGACCATATACTGGGGCATAAAACAAACCTCAACATATACAAAAAGATTGAAATAATTCAAGCATTCTATCAGACCATGATGCAATAAAGCTTACAATCAACAACAGAAGAAGCCCTAGTCACCTCACAAGCACATGGAGATTAAACACACTCCTGAATAATGAATGGGTCAAAAGAGAAATTAAGAAAGAAATAAAAGTATTCCTGGAACTAAATGAAAAGGACAATACAACACAACAAAACCTCTGGGACATGCTGAAAGCTGTCCTTAGAGGGACGTTTATAGCTAAGTGCCTACATCAGGAAATCTGAAAGATCACAAATAAATGACTTAACATTGCAACTCAAGACACTTGAAAAGCAACAACAAATGAAACCCAAACCCAGCAGACAAGAAGAAATAAATAAGAGCAAAAATTAATAAAATAGAATCAAAGAAAACAAAACAAAGAATCAACAAATAAAAGAGCTGGTTCTTTGAAAAGATAAACAAGACTTGAAAGACCACTAGCCCAGCTAACCAAAAGTAAGAAAGAGCACCTCCAAATCAACAAAATCAGAGATGAAAGGGGAAACATCACAACAGACACCAAAAAAGATCCAGAACATATAAAGGGGACGAACTGGACCACTCAAGCAAAGATTATGAAAAATTTAAGAAATCACAAGAATGGAATAGGCAGGAATTGTGTGACACCATAAAAAGACCAAACTTACAAATCATAGGCATACAGGGAGTAGAAGAATCCCAAGAAATTGAAACAGTGATACAAAACCTCCCGACTAAAATAAGGCCAGGTGAGATGAGATTTACAGCAGAATTCTATCAGACATTTAAAGAAGATCTAGACCCAATACTGCTTAATTTATTCAAAAAGATAGAAATGGAGGGAGAACTTCCAAATTCCTTCTATGAAGCCAGCATCACTCTAATACCAAAGCCAGGTAAAGATACAAACAAAAAAGAAAACTATAGACCCATATCCTTAATGAACATAGATGCAAAAATTCTCAACAAGATACTTGCAAAACGCATACAGACGCAAATCAAAAAAATCATCCACCATGATCAAGTTGGATTTATCCAAGAGATGGAAGGGTGGTTCAATATATGTAAGTCAATAAACATCATAAATCACATAAATGGGCTCAATAAGTCAATAAACATTATAGATCGTATGAATGGGCTCAAAGACAAGAACGAGATGGTCATCGCAATAAATGCAGGGATGGCCTTTGACATGCATTTATGTTCAAAGTCCTAGAGGGAATTGGACTGGAGGGAACAGATATTGGACTGGAAGGAGCATACCTCAACATAATTAAAGCCATATATAAAAAACCCACAGCTAACATCATTCTAAATGGAGAAAAACTGGAAGCATTCCCATTGAAATCAGGAACCAGACAAGGCTGTCCACTATTTCCACTTCTCTTTAACATAGTGTTTGAAACTCTTGCAAGAGCAATAAGACAAGAGAAGGAAATTAAAGGAGTAATAATTGGAAAAGAAGAGGTCAAATTATTCCTTTTTGCGGATGATATGATATTATATCTAAAAGACACCAAAAATTCCACCAGAAAACTCATAGATATTATTAACATGTTCAGTAAAGTGGCAGGTTACAAAATTAACCTACAAAAGTCTGTATCATTTCTATATACTAATAACAATCAATCAGAGAAAGAGCACATGGAAACACTCCCCTTCACAAAAGCTGCAGAAAAAATAAATAAAATAAAATGAAGTATCTCAGAATAACTATGACCAAAGACATTAAAGAGCTCTACAATGAAAATTTTAAATCTTTTAAGAAAGAGATTGGAGGAAGACATCAGAAG
>NW_008336392.1:603661-607875 GCF_000622305.1 Nannospalax galili
TTGGAAGAATTAATATTGTGAAAATGACCATCCTACCAAAAGCCATTTATAGATTCAATGCAATGCCAATCAAAATCCACATTATATTTTTCACAGAATTGGGAAAAAACATCGTAAGATTCATATGGAAGCACAAAAGACCTCAGGTAGCCAAAGCAACCCTGAGCACTAAGAGCAATGCTAGGGGAATTACTATACTAGATTTTAAGCTGTATTACAGGGCTATCATCATCAAAACAACATGGTACTGGCACAAAAATAGACCCATAGATCAAGGGAAGAAAACTGAAGACCCAAATATGAGTGCATTCAATTTCAGCCATGTGATATTTGATAAAGGGGCCAAGAACATTTACTGGAGGAAAGAGAGCATGTTCAGCAAAAGGTGCTCACAAAACTGGATCTCCACCTGTAGAAGGAAGGACCTAAACCCCTATCTTTCACCTTGTACAAAAGTCAATTTCAGTGGATCAAAGACCTCAATGTAAAGCCTGAAACTCTGAAAGTGTTAGAAGAAAACTTTGGCAAAAATCTAAAAGATATAGGTGAAGGAAAGGATTTTCTAAACTGGACATCAATTGCTCAGGAAACAAGATCAAGAATCAACAAATGGGATGTCATTAAACTAAAAAGCTTCTGTACATCAAAGGAGGCAACCAGGGAAGTGAAGAGAAAACCCACAGAATGGGAGAAAATCATGAGCTGTGGGAAACAGGCTTGAGCCTAGGGTGAAAATCTTTTTGACAGCCATACAGCAGGCCTGAGCCAATGGCCTGACTGCTGGAACCACAAGAAACACCTTGTGACATTTGCTCCCATTGGCAGATCATGAGACTGATGCCTAGAGCTCACCACTCCCTAATCACCACCCTTGGAATCCAAATTGCAACACTTAGATATTGCAACAGTCAGGGTCACATGGTTTCCAGGAATCAATGCTCTGTAATCTGAAACCCATTATGCTAATGAGGCATCCTACCCACTATTTTGTGATAGGACGTTAAGTCTGTTATGCTAATAGGACACTGTCTGTTATGCTAATAAGGTATCCTACTTGCTGTACTGTGATAGGATGATAAACCTGTGCCTTCCTGCAATAAACCAGATCTGTGTCACTGAACCTGGTCTCCTGTGTCTGAATGAAGCTCTGCTGACACAGTCTCCTTACCAGCCCCGGGGTCCGGGTCTGGGCAAAAGCAGCGATGACAGGAGGCAGCACCAGGTGAGCAGAAGAGCAGCCTCTGCCCAAGGCGAGTGGAAGAGCAGTCTCAGCCCAGGGCGAGCGGAAGAGCAGACTCGACACCCATGAGAACGAAGGAGCAGTGCCCATGAGAATGGAGAAGTGGCCGCCACTGGTGGTGACTGCAATCAGTGACACATTTGACTGAGGTCTAATATCCAGAATATATAACAAACTCAAAAAACAGGGAATCAAGACAAGAAGTAACCCAATTAAAAGATGGGCCAAGGAGCTGAATAGAGAGTTCTCAAAAGAAGAGGTAAAGATGGCTATGAAGCATCTTAAAAGATGTTCAACATCACTAATAATTAGGAAAATGCAAATTAAAACCACTTTAAGATTTTATCTTGCCCCAGTCAGACTGACTAAGATCAAGAGAACAAATGAAATGATACCAAATGTTGGAGAGGATGTGGGGAAAGGGGAACACTCATCCATTGCTGGTGGGGCTACAAACTTGTTCAACCCCTATGGTAAGCAGTGCGGAGAACTCTTAAAAAACTACAAATGGCAGGGCGTGGTGGTGCACGTCTCTAATCCCAGCACTTGGTAGGCAGAGGCAGGCGGATCTCTGTGAGTTCAAGGCCAGCCTGGTCTAGTGAGTTCCAAGACATACAGGGAGACCCTGTCTCAAAAGAAGACCAAAAAAAAAAAAAGAAAAGAAAAACTACAATTGAACCTACCATTTGACCCAGTTATGCCCCTCTTTGGCATATACCCAAAGAACTCATCCTACTGCAGAGACATTTGTACATCCATGTTTGTTGCTGCTCTTTTCACAATAGCTAAGAGATGGAAGCAACCTAAGTGTCCCTCAATTGACGAGTACATAATAAAAATGTTGTTCATTTATACGATGGAGTTTTACTCAGCAGTAAAGAAAGACGAAATCATGAAATTTGCAGGTAAATGGATAGAACTAGAAACTGTTATACTAAGTGAAGTAACACAGACTCGGAAAAAAAAATCGACATATGTTCTCCCTCATATGTGGATCCTAGAACCAAATCCTGATAAATGAGTATGTATCCAGACATAACTACAGGAACCAGGATAATGGAAAGGAACCTGGGAGGTAAAGAAAAAGAAAGAAGCAGAAAGAGAAGAACAGTAGGAAACAGGCATTCCTATAAGGGAGATATGGATAAAAATTAGGATAGTTTAAGGGAGGGAGGAGGCAAGGGTATACAAGGAACCTAGAGGATAAAGGGAAAGAATGAGCTCAAGAGAGATAGGACCATAGGAGAAGGGTATCATTAAGGGAGAAAGGGGGAAAATGGGGGCACCTTAATAGGGGAAACCATGACGGAGGAGTTAGACAATGTGAGAGATAAATAATGGCTAGCTAGTTTTAAAAACCAGAGGGAAGCATATTAGTCCAACAACCTACTGACAAATTATACATACCAGATCAAGAAATATATGTCAAGGTAAGGTTTATTTGAGAACAATTGGTCTTTGCCCAAGATTTATCTACCTTGCACACAGTAATTAAAAGTACCAGAGTGGTGGAACTAACCTTCTTGGATGTTTAATAGACATACTTTGAGGCCTATACTAATTTGGTCAGAGGGACAGAAAGGACACTTTTTGCTCCTTGCACTCCTAAGTAGACTAGTTCCAGGGGACTATGAGCATCTCCCAAAATGTCCTATAATTATGGGTGGTCACCTGTCCTCTTGATCAAGGAGGCTGAAGAGACCCGAGATAGACATGAACCAATGTCCAGTCTACAAAGAAGAGGGTCAACACAGAGAAAACATTTCCTCCATGCTGCCAACCAAAGCCAGCCATAGTCGAGTAGGACCTTTGACTTATCTTCATATAGGCAGAAGGAGAAAGGAGCCATGGGCTCCTCCCAAGCCCATGGACCCCTGAGGAACAGATCCTCGAATGACCTTAAAAGTAAAAATAAATTTCTTTATTTGGGCCAATATATTGCCTTAAACACCCAAAAGGAAAGTATAACCAAAGATTCAAGGGGACAATATAATTTCTTAAGAGTCCATATGCTATGTAGCTAAAGGCTACATAACAAGCAACAATGCCAGATAGGAGATACCTTCTTTTGAGTTTTTGGCCTGTGTGGCCCAAGGGACTCCCAGAGAGTAACCCAGCATAGAACTGGGAAAATAAAGAGCAGACCCCAATCTTATCTAAAGGAATATTGACAACTGATTGCTGCTAGATGTGGAACAGCTGACCTTCGTAAAACAAAGACATCTGGATAGGCTGATTAGATTTACCAGATGGACAAGTAGTGGGGAACGGCAAGGGGTGCTGACAACACAGCAGACAGTAGCAGGGATATCAGGGCAGAGTATGTGGGCTCCAGTATGTGGGAATGGGGAGGGTGGCATCTGGGAAGTGGGTATATAGTTGAATAAGATGGTTTGGGATGTTCTGTGTGATATATACAGACAGAAAAAATTTAACAAATTTTTTAAAATGTATTATATTTGAGGAGGAAGCATAAAGTTTACGTCATGTTAATTGGTAGAGGTGATGCACATTACCATTGAAATCTACCCAATGACTTTATAGACATACACAGGAGCCAAGGATCCAAGGGCAAATGATTATGACTAGTAATAATCAGATACATACAGATTAAAGACTCATGCACCAGCATCTCTGTGTTAGTAGCAAAAACAATGTGTCTTTCTGTAAGAAACAGTATATTTTAGAATGAAATGGAGATCTGTTTTGAGGGTTAAAAATTCATTCAATTTTGTCTTACAGGGCTTATACTGAGCTCAATATTGTATAACTGTATTGATTCAACTGTGAACCTAGAAACTTGCACCTACTTGTGAAAGCGATGTACTCTTGCTCTGGAGTGTGTTACTGAATATGTTAAATCTGTAGTGAAATGCTTCTTCTAATCATGTAGTTATTATTCTAAAAACTGTGAAAAATAATAATAAAAAATGTAGGAAACAGCATATCTTGAAATGGAGATCTTCTTTAAAGG
>NW_008336393.1:0-408 GCF_000622305.1 Nannospalax galili
TTATTTATTTATTTATTTATTTTGCATATGAGTATTTTACCTGCATGTGTGTAAGTACACTGCACTTGGAAGCCAGAACAAGGCATTGGATCCTTGGACCTGAAGTTCCTAGTAGCTGTTATCATCAGCTACATGGGTGCTCCAAACCAAACCCTGGTCCTCCACAAGAGCAGCAAGAGCTTGGGACCAGGGAGCCGTCTCTGCAGCCCCAATTTGCTTTATTTTGAAGTCTGATTTTTTTAATGTTTTGCCACTATGTAATTAATATTATGCTGTATATCAAAGATGCTATTTTAGCACATCCTGAGAGCAGTTTGAAACTATAAAGACTATTGTAATATATGATTAATTTGTTATGTTACCATGAATGAAACATATGTAGCTGTAGGCCTAGCTTTTAAATTGAGA
>NW_008336394.1:0-374 GCF_000622305.1 Nannospalax galili
CATGCAAACACATATACAGATACACAAATACATACAAGCACGTAACTCACATGCACCCACACATACATACATGCACGCACTTTCTCACGTACACATACCCCAGTTCCTCCTGATGTTTCTCAGCCACTCACTCTCAACGGCGATCATCAAGCTCTCTTGCCTGACCCTAAACCAAATCAATCCAGGGAACAGTGCCCAGGGCAGCCAACGAGGACAGTTCCCAGATCTCAGCACTTCTTCAGAACTCAGTCCTTCATGTGCCCTGTCCCAGGAAGGTCTCCTCTTTGCTCAACTCTTCCTTCCTGAGGTCAATTGGCAAAACCCCCATCTTTGGGAGAGGTAAGGGAGCCAGATTCCAGGGTGAGCCTGCTGTA
>NW_008336395.1:0-3234 GCF_000622305.1 Nannospalax galili
AAAATAGCTAAACCAACGATCCTCCGTAGTAGCCTCAAGGCCAGCTCCTTACCCCATCTGTCCCCGAGGCCTGATGCTCTTCTTAGAGCTTAGCTTCCCTGCACTGACCCTGTAATAGTTTACCAAGTCATCTCAACATGGTCTCGAAAAGCTGCCTCAAGTCCAGGGAAGGGCAGAGCCTCAGGAAGGCCCTCCCCAGCATCCTTTAACTAGATTTTTCTGTGGTCCTTCTGACCATCCAGTGTGCATGAGCCTGAGCTTTGGCTGTGCAGAAGGCTGGGGATGAGGATGACAGTGCAAGGATAAGAGTATGTAACAATAACTAAGAATAACCGTACAAGGATAATGGTATTCTGTAATAAGTATCATCTAAAACTTATGAACTCTTTCTGGAAATCTCTACTTACTATTTTCTGACAAGAATTAACCTTGTGTAACTGAGACTTTAGAAAGTGACAC
Organism: Nannospalax galili; assembly: GCF_000622305.1. Taxonomy (NCBI): domain Eukaryota; kingdom Metazoa; phylum Chordata; class Mammalia; order Rodentia; family Spalacidae; genus Nannospalax; species Nannospalax galili. The sequence continues at coordinate 460 of NW_008336395.1, forward strand.
TGTGTAAAGGGAGGACTGTCCTAGTAAGTTTTTATTATCAACTTGACACAATCCAGAGTCACTTGGGAATAGAAACTCTCAAATGAAGAAATGTCTCAATTAGACTGGCGTGTGGGAAATTCTCTTTGATTTTTAATTGATGTGGGATGGCCTGGCCCACTATGGGTGGCACTGTCCCTAGACAGGCAAGCCTGGGCTGTAAAGGAAGGCTAGCTGAGCCTGAGTCTGTGAGTGAGCCAGAGAGCAAGCCAGCAAGCCTGTTCCTCCAAGGTTCCTGCCTCCAGGCTCTTGCCTTGAGTTCCTGTCTGCTGCCCCTCAGTGATGGATTGTGACCCAAAATAAGCCCTTTCCTCCTCAAGTTGCTTTTGGTCAGACTGCTTAATCATAGCAAAAGAAAAGCAAACTAGAAAAAAGACTACTGTATTTACAAGTGCTTTGGTACCAAGTCACACCACCTCAATCACCAGAAACTAATAAGGGACGAAAGATATAGGTTTAATATAGATAAAAAATGTGTCTGTGTCAAGCGAGGCCGAGGAACAAGGGACAATGTGTGTGATGTACTGCTGTGCAGAGGATTTCACAGACCACAGAGAGAGTGGAGAGAGGGGTGTCCTCACCAAGCCATCAGAGCCAAGGGCAAACCGTCCCCACAGGTGGGAGGGCCAAGTTCCTGCCACAGAGCTTTCTGCCACACGCTATCAGGGTGTTGATGTGAAGCGTGCTGGGTTTTGTAGTGTGGCTTGTATTTCATCTCATAGTTTATAGTTGAACAGAGCTATAAACATAAGGTGTTTATATGTAGTTTTATATTTGAGCCTGTTTAAGTAACGTAATTTGAAACAAGTTAAGTCCACATTCTAAGAGAATTTTCTTTGTTCCTCCGGGAGGGGTTTCTACATTACTCAAGTTGCAGAAAACTTCAGAGGATTTGTTTTTCATAGTCTCCTCACTGTCATTTATTTACTTCATCACAGATTTTTAAACTTCATTTACATTCTCTGTTCAATAATAACAAATACATGGAACACCCATTCTGAGTACTCTGCACATTTGGAGTTGTGATCATGGCTAGGGCTTGGGTGTGAAGAGGGACCTACTGGAAGTGAGGGACATGTCCATAAGGGGAAACTGGGGTGGGGTGGGGATGGGCAAGGAAGCCACAGTTTGGTAGGGGTGCTCATTTGCTTTAGAGAGTTTAGTCTGAACCAGTTGCTAGTGGGACCGTCAGACAGGACACACTTCTCAGGCTAGTGAAAACCATCAGAACATCTATGATCCTCCACAGTGACCCTCAACTAGATTCCTATGTGGTCCTTCTGGCCAGCCAGTGTGCATGAGCCTGAGCTTTGGCTGTGCTGAATGCTGGGGATGAGGATGAACATTTTCTACCTCTTAGCAGGAGAGGGTTTGGACCAGAAATGAAAATCTGTGGGGTATGGAGGAAATGGCAGTGGCTGTTTACAGAGCAAGTGTGCTCCTGAGCCAGCCTCCATGGCACAGGGTTAAATGGCGAGCCACACGAGGCTGATTCTTCAGGGTGGGTGATAGAAAAGTCAGGACTGAGGTAGTATCACACTCCCAGATTCTACTTACAAGCTGCATGGGATCCTTGAAGATGACCACACAAGGTCACTGAATCATTTGCCTTCAGGGTAAAGCAAATTTTTAATAACTGCAGCAGGCCCGGGAGACTCTGGTATGGTGGGGATCTAAACAGTCTGGAATCCCTTGCCCTCGTCACAGGGCTTGAAACTGCTGCTTAGCTCCTCCTGATAGCTGCCCGGGGGGGGGGGGGGGGGATGTGGATGCAGGCTTCCCAGAATTTCCAATTCTTTAAGAGGTGAACATGATATTCTTAATATGAAATGGCTGGGAGTGGAAGGATCAAGCCAAACCCATTTGCTGAAAGGGCTGAGAGCCATGCAAACAGTAGGTATTCTCTCTGGACCCCAAACTGCTAACTCTCCTGAAGATCTCTACTCTGAACACTGTCTCTGAACACTGATGGAGAAGGTTTTGATGCCTTCCTGGGGAGGGCTAAACGACCAAAAGTGAGCCTCTTGAGTTCCCATCCTTAGGGCCATTCATTCCCAAGCAATTGTCTCTAGTGACCATAAGTCCCCCACACTGAGCGATATCTATAAGAAGCAACATAGCAGGGTGCTAAAGGAAGGATGCTCATTTAGGCCAGATAGCTGGACTCTGTTTTACTCACATTGTGAAATCTCCTGCTTGGGCCTTTGCCTGGAAAATGAGTGGGGGGTCGTTGTTCCCCCATAGGATTGTAGGCATTTTTGTATGTATGTACTCTGCGCCCATAGAGTGCTAGGCACACAGTAGCAAAGCAGTGATGTTGTGGCCACTAGCTTATAAGTTCTATGTCCATCCCCTATACCAAATACTACTCTGACTTCTGCACAGTGAGGTAGTTTGGTTGCCAGACATCAGGGCCCATCCCTTCTCTGGCATGGAGCAGACTGATCAAGTTCCACATAGGGCTGCTGTGTGGCCTGGGCCATGATGGATATGGGTGTAAGCCATGCACTGTGGCAGGACTCGGCTTGGATGACCCATGTGGGTGGATGGGGAATGGTTAGGAGTTGGGGGAGAAATCTAAGGGGAGAAAAGGACCAGGAGAACTCCTTGTCCCTGTTCTCTACCGCCGCACAGCGCCACCCTGCAGACCTGCAAATGTAAAGGCATAAAACCGTAAATGTTGTTGTGTTGCACTTATGGAGTCTAGGTCAGAAGCTCCAGCAGGAAACAGCAAAC
>NW_008336395.1:4126-5970 GCF_000622305.1 Nannospalax galili
ACAACTCATCTAATGGGAGAGACACGGATATGAAATAAAATGGGTCCAGATTTAATTAGAAAATAACAAACATATCACCGTGCTTAAGTTCAAGTGAAATGTGCAGAAGTTTTTGCTGAGTCTAAACATCCACTTTCCTCTGTTTAAAAGTCAAGTACATGTTTCAAGTCCAAGAATTATTCAGAACATTGCACCTGTTGATTGACAGGTTGGCTCAAAGCAGTTTTAGTTCTCTTCTCCTCGGCCCCTCCCTTCCTTCTTTCCCTTCCTTCCCTCCTCCTCCCCTTCAGACTCTTCCTTCTCTTCCTACTTTTTCTTCTCTCTCATTCTCGTTGTCTTCTAGTCAGAGGATTTTAAATATTCCTCTCAAAAAAAAAAATCTTGCCTTGGTGTGTCATCCAGTATCTAAGAGAAATAAAAAGCTACACATTTGGTCAAGAATCATGCCCACTTGGTCTTTTCTGATCTTGACACCCCTAGGTGATCCCTGAGCTGCCTTTTAAGAACCTAGTGTTGCTGTTATAACAATAAAAATATAGGGCACGCAGTTACATTTGTGTTTCAGGTAAAGAACACATAATTTTTAGCATATGTCCCAGGTAATATTTGGGTGTCCAAATGTTAACAAGCTGTTGTGCATTCTCCATGGAAATCCCAATGGGAATTCTTTGGACCAGGGCCAGCCTTGAAGATGAGACCCAGGCAGTGGCGCAGGGCCCGTGCTCAGAAATGACTTTCTGCTCTGTTGTCACCATGTTACAGCCACCAAAGGACTCCCTCCATTTTCCTTCAGCACTGGAGTCCCAGTTATGTGGTTGGTCCTGCCCAAGACTCCTTAGAGCATGATTTGGGTCTCCTGGGCCACAAGAACTACTGCTTCAAATGACACTGTCACCCTACACACCACAGACCCCAGTGCGGCCCCACTGTCTGGCTCTTCCTTGTTACAGAGTGATTATCTGGTGTTTCTCCTTAGGAACTGTATTTTTCTGTCCTAATTGGCTCAGATATTTCTGCCTTGGCAGCAAACACTCTCTGTTAGACTTTTGAATCCAAGCTTCACTGTACCTGGCGTACATCAGTGAGATGCTGAGTGTGTGGAAACGCAAAGTTGCTTCATAGCGCCTTGAAAAGTGATTTGACCTAAAAAATAACTTTTATTGGTGTTACATAATTGGTGTTACAGGAGGCACATGATATTTATTATAAATGTGTGTTTCTGATATCATCTTTCTGCACAGTTGATCACACTCATGGTCTTCAATGTTGTCTGCAGATGGGGTCCTTTTTAAAGGGAAGATCACAGTTGCTCAGTCACTCTAGAGTCATCTAAGAAAGGACTCTTGGGCAGGCATGGAAAATAAAAAAATACGCATGTTTGATCTAGAGAACTGTATAAGTAGCCACAGAAATAGCACCCAAAAGAAACTGTATTATAGCATGCCTTAAGATCTGGTATAAGGAAAACTCCAGACTTATATAAAGATGTATTAATTTTTTTTTCATTTTATAAAAAGGTGTATTTTACATCATGAAACCGCTACTATAAATATAAAGTCCTATGAATAAAAATGTTACTGAATTTCCTGGTTTTGATAATCACTATTGTTATACCTGAGGTCATTTGGGGGGAGCAGATTTAGGCGATGATTAGAGAGAAACTCTGTACTATTTTAATTTTTCAACTTCTTATGAATCTATGATTATTTTAAAATGGAAAGTTGAAAAATATTATATATACATAAAATATAAAACATCATACATCACAGTCCATTCAGGAACACATCTCCAAAGAGAGAACAAGCACATTTTGGCAGCTCAGTCTCAGTGGGGTCAGATTTGTC
>NW_008336396.1:0-311 GCF_000622305.1 Nannospalax galili
GCAGCATGCTTTCTGCTTGGGACACAGGTAATAAGGGAGTTTATCCTTAAAACCACACTCAAAGCTCAATAGTTCAGAAAAGAAAGGCCACATGGTCCAAAGATGCCTGCAATATTGAAGCTGTCTGAAGTTATCTTTTATTATTTTGTTGTTTTTGGTTTTTTAAGACAGGGTCTTATGTAGTCAAAGATGTCCTCAAAGTCAATATGTAGCCAAGGCTGTCTTAATCTCCTGATCTCCTGTCTCTGCTTCTCAAGTATAGGGATTACAGGAGTGAGCCACCATGGCAAGTGAGAAACACTTTTAAATAA
>NW_008336397.1:0-660 GCF_000622305.1 Nannospalax galili
GGTGTGGGCTGTGCCTCCCCTCCCCCTAGCCTGATGAGGCTGAGCTGAAGCTCCATCTGGAGTTGCTGCAGGACCCGTGGCCGGAGCATCACTGCTGTGAAGTCTGTGGCTTGACTTTGTCTCCACCGCGCAGAGGCGAGGCTCTTCAAGTCTGCAATTTTTAAAAATGGCCTCCAATAAAACTACATTGCAAAAAAATGGAAAACAAACAAAATTTAAAAAGTAAAAAAGTTGAAGAGACAGAGCCTGAAGAATTTGTGGTAGAGAAAGCACTGGATCTATGTGCAGTAAATGGGAAGGTGGAGTAGTTCCTGAAGTGGAAGGGATTTACAGATGCTGGTAATACTTGGGAACCTGAAGAAAATTTAGATTGTCCAAAGATAATTGAAGCATTTCCTAATTCTCAAAAAGCTGGTAAACAAAAAGATGTACAAAAAGAAAATCTTTATCTGACAGGAATCCGATGATAGCAGATCAAAGAAGAAAAGAGATGCTGCTGATAATCCAAGAGGCTTTGCTGGAGGTCTTGATCATAAACAATCAGTGGTGCCACAGACAGCAGTGGAGAATTGATGTTTCTCATGAAATGGAAGGATTCAGATCAGGTTAACTTGGTGCTGGCCAAAGAGGCAAATAGGAAATGTCCTCAGATTGTAATTG
>NW_008336398.1:0-930 GCF_000622305.1 Nannospalax galili
GGTTCTGAGTCTAGGACAGCAGGATCTGCAGAAAAATATGCAAATGGGCTGGAAAAGGGCGCAGCCATCCAAGACTGAAAATTGCCACTAAGCAGGGCGGTAAAGGGCCCTAGAGCTCGGTCTCTTAGATCAGGAGGGTTAGCTCCACCTGCTATTGTTTTGAGGGACTCACAGTGTAGCTCAAGCTGCCTAGAACTCCCTGTGTAGCCCAGGCTGACCTCAAATTCACAGCAGTCCTCCTGAACTCAGCTTCCTGAGTTCTGGAATTACTGGTATGAAGAACCATGCCCACCTCCTCTGGAGGCCATCTTACCCAATGCAGGCCAAGGTGGACTGTCTGGACATCAAGCCAGCCATGGTCAGGCTGTCCCCTAAGGAAGTTCTGTGGGTGGGTGGGCCTTCTGTTCAAACACACAAGTGGTACCCTCCATCGTTTAAGGTACAGCTCCATTGGGCAAGATCCCTTCCGCTTTTGTAAACCTGGATGTGGGACTGGAGAGATGGCTTAGCAGTTAAGAGCACTGGCTGCTCTTGCAGAGGACCCAGGCTTAGTTCCCAGCACCCACATGATGGCTAACAACCATCTGTAACTCCAGTTGACACCCTTGGGTAGTGCACAACATGGGTGCACTCACATCCTTGCAGGCAAAACACTCATATGTGTAAAATAAAAATAAATAAGATTTTAAAATGAGGCACTGGATGTCTCTCACGTCCTAAAGTAGCAGCCCAGGAAGGGGGCAGCCCCCAGCAGCCGGGCACTGTGTCAGCTCAAGTGGACAGGGTACCAAAATATCCTTACACACCCAGCCACTGTGAACTTCACCAGAATCACCTGTAAGCTGGTGATATTCGCAGCTCACATACCTGACAGAAGTTCGAATGGACCACCTACAGCCTAAACAATTGTCATGTGGGTTCACAGCGACA
>NW_008336399.1:0-716 GCF_000622305.1 Nannospalax galili
GGAGGTTGAAACATTAAAACCATAGTTGTAGGCCAGCTTTGACAAGATAATGAGAATCTATCTCAAACAAACAATTTCTTTTTTAAAAGTTTATCTTTGGAATTAATAATCAGAACTGTAAAAATAGCTGTATTCTTCACAATGGGTAGAGTGATTGTTGCTTAGACAGACAGAGCAGAATAAGATCTCGAATTTAGAATAATATGTGATAATTTAGAGTTCACTGATCTAGAGACTGCTTGATAAATTGAAAAAGGTGAATTCTTCCCACAATAGAAAACATAAAACTTTGATTTCTTCATATGAAGTTAAGTGTGCAGTTAGCCAGGCTGCACATATTCTTGAAAATACCATTTCCTTTGACAAGCGAAGCCTTGCCTCTTCTTCAACTTGTCAATCAAGAATTCCAGTTGCCCTATACAAAATTGCAATATCAAGCTGCAGGCCACAAAGACCTCATGGGCCCAGAATTTAGGTTTAACAAGAGACTAAGAAAAGTCGTAATGATTTTTCAATTCTAGTGCCCCAAGAGGTCTTTCCATCAACAAATTTGGGGCAAATAAAAGGAAGCTGCTTCCTTTCAACAGAGACTCAAGTTTCAAAACTGTTACTGAGTCATAGTAGATCAAAAGAATCATTAGCACCGGGACTTGGGAAGCCACATACTTATCTACATGACACTGTTCCCAGTTGACAAATTCCTCACTGGGATTGTG
>NW_008336400.1:0-808 GCF_000622305.1 Nannospalax galili
CACTTAGTCAAGCTTCAAGTGTTGTTCTGACCACTGATACCAATTCCTATGGGGTAGGTTTCCCACTCTCCTGACTCGCAGGGCATCTACCATCCTCCAGGAAACCATACTATACCCAGGTTTAAAATGAATCCAACTATTTAACTCTAGATTCTAAATATTGGCTATAGAATGATGGCAAATTTTCTATTATGTTAGTATATTGTGTTAATATATAATGTGGTAGGATATAGGTATGCATTAATTACACATGAACAAATTACTTTTTGTCGTACAAATTGAATATGCACTAATTTTTTATGCCCTATTCCTCAGGATGCCTCAGCTCCTGTGCCTCTAACATTTTCTTACAGACACAGTCAGGAGGCCACTTTTGGCACATTGACACAATCAGCTCTACAACTCATCACCCACTGGCTCAAAGGCATCACTTTTAAAGACTTTGTACATCAGGATCTACTATTATTTTTCTTTAGAGCTGCACATGCCTTTTGGTTCAGGCACTCAAAAGAAAGCCTTGCTTTAGAGGTTGGTTGAGATTGTTTGGCAATATCCCACATTCTGTGCCCATGCTTGGCCTGGTGGTATCTGTTGTCGCCTCTGGGAAAGATAGAGAAACACATACTTTGACTATTCCTCCAGAAATGATTATTTCTACTTTCTGCTCCTCTAAATACCCCAGATAAGCTTGAGAATAGAATTTTGTTAAATGAACTAGATTATACATTGTGTTTAATTTAAATTAAATTGTTAGAATGTGTGCTGGATAGCTTTAGTGTCAACTTGACATACCTGGGTTGAGGGATCC
>NW_008336401.1:0-325 GCF_000622305.1 Nannospalax galili
CCAGGACACCAACTGATTTACATACATGAAAATGTCTGTGAGGCAAAGATTTCCAAAACACTCTCAGCCAATTTAGGTTCTCAGGGTGAGTTGGAAGATTTAGTTTCATTGGTGTGTTTGCCACAGATTTCTTATTTTATTTATTTATTTATTTATTTATTTATTTATTTATTTATTTATTTATTTATTTATTTATTATTTAGCTTGAGAAAGGGTTTCCTTGTAGTGTGGCTGTCCTGGAATTCAATATGTAGAACAGTGTGGCCTTGAACTTCTAGAGATCCACCTTGCTCTGCCACCTGAGTGCTTGGATTAAAGACCTGTG
>NW_008336402.1:0-970 GCF_000622305.1 Nannospalax galili
AGCTAACAACATCTGTAACTCCAGTTCCAGGAGATCTGAGGCCCTCTTCTGTCTTCGGCACGCATTGCATGACATAGGTACACTTGCATACATGCACACAATTCATTCAGGCACATAAAATAAAAACAAGAAATAAAATATTTAAGAATTTCTTAGGGAAAAAGAAATCACAACTAAAACACTTTAGAAAGCACATTTGGACCCTGCAGTGTTGCACATCATCGTACAGGAGTAAGGACACCCTGTCCTTGCCATCGTCAGTACCCTACGAATCTATGTGACACAGACACACAAGAAAATTTTCCTTCCAAAGGATATTCCAGGAAAAACCTTTCTGAAAAGACAGCATGCTTTCTCCGGTACATTTGCTGCATTGTGTAAATAGTCATTCCTTTTTATGATGGCCACAGGATGCAACGTGAAGTCCAGAGGATGCTCAGGCCACACCTGGACGAAGTGAACATCTTCATCGCCACTAATGGCTCTAGACAGAGCTTCACTTTCCATTCACACACTTATGCTGACTCCAGTGTTCAGTGATGATAAACGCAGAAACAAATTTTACATGTGTATTTTGATACATATTGATACAGAAGAGCATGTTCCCTAAAGCAACTTCTGCATAATGCCCAGACCAGAACAAAAAAGCCCATAAACATTTTTTACTATGAAAGAAGAAAGCAAGTTTTACATTTTACTATCGAGGAAGAAAATAAAGCCACATTGTCATGTCAGTGTTGGCGATGAGCTCAGTCGAGGGATGCTTGAAGAGCTTGGCCGTCCACTCCCATTGGCACCAGAGCAGCAGCGCTCGATGTCCATCTCCCTCTCCAGCCATGAGCCTTCATTCCTGGTTCCAATGTGGCCTGGCCAGCAGTAGGAAGCAAAGTCGGGAGGCCAAGTCTTCCTTACAGTCCATGAGGCCGCCTGTGATTGTTTTTTAAAAAAAGTAATTCAGTGATAATTCACA
>NW_008336403.1:0-477 GCF_000622305.1 Nannospalax galili
GGTGGCAGGAACATGTGGTAGAACATCATAGAGGCAGGAACATATGGTGGGACATCATGGAGGCAGGAGTGTGCGGTAGGACACTATAGAGGCAGGAGCATGTGGTAGGGGATCGTGGGGGCAGGAGCATGTGGTAGGGGATCGTGGAGGCAGGAGCATGTGGTAGGGGATCGTGGAGGCAGGAGCATGCCGTAGGGGATCGTGGAGGCGGGAGCGTGTGGTGGGGGATCATGGAGGCAGGAGCGTGTAGTGGGGGATCGTGGAGACGGGAGCATGTGGTGGGGGATCATGGAGGCGGGGGCATGTAGTGGGGGATCGTGGAGGTGGGAGCGTGTGGTGGGGCAGGTTCTTCACTTCTTAGAAGATAGAAAGCAGAAACACTTAGAAAAAGGAGGGAGGAAAAAGACACCCCCCCCCGGAACAAACCCCAAGTGACCTCCTTCCTCCAGAAGAGCTTCGCATCCTGAAGGTTGCACA
>NW_008336404.1:0-529 GCF_000622305.1 Nannospalax galili
TGTTCCCCTTTCCCCACATCCTCTCCAACAGTTGGTATCATTTGTTCTCTTTACCTTAGCCAGTCTGACTGGTGTAAGATGAAATATTAGTCTTTTTAATTTGCATTTCCCTAATTATTAGTGATGTTAAACATCTTTTAAGATGCTTCATAGCCATCTTTACTTCTTCCTTTGAGAACTCTCTGTTCAGCTCCTTAGCCCATCTTTTAACTGGGTTACATCTTGTCTTGGTTCTATGTTTTTTAAGTTCGTTATATATTCTGGTAATTAAACCTCTATCAGATGTGTCACTGGTGAAGATTTTCTCCCATTCTGTGGGTTTTCTGTTTGTTTCCTTGGTTGTCTCCTTTGACGTACAGAAGCTTTTTAGTTTAATGAGGTCCCACTTGTTAATTCTTGCCCTTGTTTCCTGGGCTATTGATGTCCGGGTTAGAAAGTCCTTTCCTACACCTATGACTTGTAGATTTTTCCCAATGTTTTCTTCTAAGAGTTTCAGAGTTTCAGACTTTACATTGAGGTCTTTGAGCCA
>NW_008336404.1:545-7993 GCF_000622305.1 Nannospalax galili
AGGGCGGTTTACATCCAAGTAGCTCACAATCCATGTTTGCTTCATTTGTGCCCTCTTGGTAGTCACCCTTGTCGTTTACTTTTGTGGTGAGTTTCCCTTCATGGGACCTTCCCAGGATGGGCAACTTATCACCACAGTGCAAGGAGCCACAAACAGCAGTGCTAAAATCTCTCCTTAGTACTCGGAGACTGAAAGTTAAACCAAAAGATATTGAAATTTTCTGTGATGAAGCCACTAAATTGACCCCTTGGGTCTCTCCTGAGAATATGTGGGATCCTGACCTCTGGATGCAGGTCTTTTTCTTGGCCTTAAAAAGGGAAGTAAGATCAGGAATCATTCCCCCTGCCTCATTTGTTCCAGTCCTTTTAGCCGTCATTGCCAGCCTTAAGTCCTCCTCCTATGAAGAAGTTATTTCAGCCCACAATAAGCATTTTCAGGATCAGGCCAGGGTATACTTTACCATTACTTCAACCCCCACTGACCCTGACATGGGAACCAGGCCTGAGGTCGACCCAGATGAGAAAGGGACCCCCTTGCCTCTACCTCAGACCCCGCTTTCAAAACCACAACAATTGTAGACACCACCACCCCAGTACCCCTGGAAGGAACAAAGTTCTGCCTGCTGCAATGCACCTCCTTCTCATTATACCCCCCATGGCCCACCTATCCCTTGCTGTACCTTGATAGCCATTGTCTGCCTTTCTGGTTCATGTCAGCCCAAACGCTGCACAACAGCCATGGGTGCCCACTGTTTCACAGACCTTGCACTCATCCACAAAGCCACCAACAAATCAGGTCCTGATTCCCCATATTTTGTGCAAGTTCTCTACCAACGGGCCATGCAGTTACAGACCCATTACAATTGGTATAACTTATTAAAGGCAGTTTAGGAGCCCTCAGTCTTCCTGAGCTGGCGTTCGGCTTACAACAATCAGGCTGAAAATCAGGCACGTCTCAACCTTCAATATGGCCTTAATATTACTCTGGATATGCTCACAGGAAGTGGACAATATATTGACCCCATTTCCCAGTCCACTATTGGCCTTCATGCTTACTACCAACAAGTTAGTGACCTGGCCTTCAAGGCCCTTAAGTATTACTCCACCTGTGATCCACAGGCATTCTTCCGCAATTTGATTCAGCATCCAGGGGAGTCCTTCACGGACTTCCTCACCCATGTAACTGGGGCAGTGGAACGGAGGGTGGAGTGTGGACCCACCCGTGATATGCTTATCAAACAACTGACATGGGAGGGCCTTAATACCCCTACCCGCAATGCTATCATGCTGGTCCACAATGATGATATTCATAAATGGGTACTTGCTACTAGGGACCTAGACCCCAGGACAGGGCCTCTTTAGAGGTGGTCTTATTACAAAGAAGGCCCACCCCCTCCAATTCAAAAGATGGCTGCTGGAACTTTGGGAGGACAGGTCACCTCTGCAGGGACTGCCTGAACAGGGGAGCTCATCCCAAGACCTGCTGCCCCAGATGCAAAAAGGGATTTCAGTGGGCAAAAGATTGTAAGTCATGGCCCCAATCGGACTTGGCTCCTTTAAACTCCACCTGGGGTGCCCCTCAGCCCTGCAAGTAAGAGGGGGAATGAGACAGATTTTTATGGACCCTTCCGATTCTTAATCACTCCCCCAATGACCTTATTTCTGGATGGGATCGTTGTGAAGGGCCTAGTGGACACAGGAGCTGATGTTACCAGCGAGTCTCTTCGGCTCCTCCATTGGAAATATCAGCCTGGCCCACCCATTAAGGGAATTGGGGGGGGCAGCCAGGACACAAAGCTGGTCATCCACCCAGTACACTGGAAGGACTTAGACAGGAGTAAGGGCACATTCACTCCCGTAGTGGCTGACGTCCCCTGCAACTTGTGGGATCGAGATGTCCTGGAGGACATGGGTGTGGTCCTTACCACAGATGATCAGGCCTTTTATGATGATGTCATAGCCCATGATAAACTTGGCCTCTCTGGGAGAAGTTAGAGCCCTGACCAGCACCCCCAATTCTAAGGACCACTGCCCTCCCTGGGACATCCCCTAAGGAGTCTCCCACACCGGTCATGCTTACTTGGCTCTCAACAGATGCGATCTGGGTGAAGCAGTGGCCTATTATAGAACCTAAATTGTCTATCCTCAAAAATTTGGTCCAGGAACAGCTGGACCTTGGACATTTGGAACCATCCAGTAGTAAATATAATACTCCAATATTCGTTATGAAAAAGAAAAATGGCCGTTTTAGATTGCTTCAGGACTTAAGTGCCATTAATGACCAAATGGAAAAAATAGGCTTGATACAGGCTGGCTTGCCCCACCCTGATGTTGTTCCTCCTTCTCATTATATCATAACACTTGATATTAAAGATTGCTTCTTCTCAATCCCACTGGCCCCCCAAGATTGTGATCACTTTGCCTTTACAATTTGGGAACCAAACTTCCACAAGCTGGCCCTCAGATATCAATGGAAATTCCTTCCCCAGGGAGTGAAGAACAGTCCTACTATTTGTCAGCTTTTTGTCTCACGAGCCACTTCAACCATCCCTCATAGTGCACAATTTATTCACTATATGGATGACATTCTGTTGTCCCACCCTAACCCACAATTTCTCTGCAAGGTAACCAGAGACTTACTCTCCCACCTATCGTCCCTTGGCTTGTCTATCACTTAGATAAGCTATAGGAGGTGCCTCCTTATGCCTTTGGGGGGCATACCATTTCAGCAGGCATACACCCTATGGCCCCTGCCTTTAATTCAAAGCTGGTCTATACACTAGCCGATTTTCAACAACTCTGTAGCACCATAAATTGGCTTAAACCATTCTTGCCCATTCCCTTGGAGGAATCTAGGGCGCTGTTTTGTCTTTTGGAGGGCCCCACCTGCCATTCAGCAAAGATTAACTTAATTCCCCCAGCCATTGCCTTATTGCAAAAGATCACTGAGTTACTCTCGTCAACAACCCTCGACAGGTATGAGCCCTTAAAACCCCTACAGGCTTTAGTGCTATTGATTTCTTCTGGCTTCCTTGGTGCCCTTTGGCAGACTGGGCCACTTATCTGGGTCCATCTCTCATACTTGGAGCTCCAGCAGGTTTCCTCCAAGTTTGATCTGGCCTTTAACTTGGCAGTCAAACTGTGCACTCAAGCTTGAAGAACCTTCAATAGAGAACCCAACACTATCGTGCTTCCCTTTCCCCTCTGTAGCCTACAGGAACTCTGGGCCAATTCCATAAGTTTTCAGACCATGATGTCAGGCTTCCCTGCACCACTGACAATCACCTGCCCCAAGACAAAAGAATTCAGGCCCTTCTCACATTGCCGCTTGAAGTTAAGCCCCACAGCACTCCTTCTTCTTCCCCAATTCCCCAAGCAACCATTGCCTTTTCAGACACTAATAAAGACTTTGGGGACCTAATACATCATCCTGGAAAAAAGGATATCACCCACATTGTCCCTAATCCTGGCTCTGTCCAGTTGGGAGAACTTCTTGCTATACTTAAAGCTTTAGCAGAGTGCCAGAGCGAACCCCTAAATCTCTTTTCTGATAGCGCCTATGCTGTTCAGGCTGCTAAGGTCCTCGCCTTTTCTCATGTTAAAAACTCCTCCACCCCACTCCACCTCACTATGGTCAAGCTACAGGAATGCCTACAAAATGGAAGTTACCCATGGTACATCTCACATATCTGCTCACGTACCGCACTTCCCAGAATCCTAGCTCAGGGGAATGCTGCCACAGATACCCTGATCATGAAGTCCAGTCTAGCCTGTTAGAACAAGCAAGAGCTTTACATTAACAATTCCACCTGTCCCCTCAGAGTATTCATAAACTCCTCCCAGAAATCCCCATGTCCCAATGCAAGCACCTTGTCCACTCATGCTACCTGTGCCCCATTCATGCCTCTCAGGCCCCTTAACAGGGAAGGAGTGAATCCCCATGGTTTGCTACCCGATGCCATTTGGCAAATGGACGTGACTCACTACCCCCCTTTTGGGAAATTGAGATTCGTTCATGTTATGGTTGACACATGTTCCTCCCTTACTCACTACCCCCCTTTTGGGAAACTGAAATTCGTTCATGTTATTTGACACATGCTCCTCCCTTACTTATGCTTTAGCTCTCTCAGGGGAAAAGACTATACATGTCATTAAAGCTATAAAGTCCGCCATGTTAATCATGGGCATACCCTGGGTGCTTAAGACTGATAATGGGCCCGCTTATTCCTCTCAAGAATTCAATAAACTTGTTTCCTCCTGGAAAATCAAACATACCTTTGGTATTCCCTATAACCTGCAAGGACAAGCCATTGTTGAAAGGACCAACAGGACACTTAAGTCCCTCCTGGCTAAAAGCCCCTCAGCTGAAACTAAATGCGACCCTCACCTGGCTCTTACTGAGGCTTTGTTCCACCTTAATTTCCTCATGTTTGATGACCAGGGTCTCAGATCAGCATACAAACATTGGTCCTTCTTGCCTCGGGTTACACCCCTGCCACTAGTTAGGTGGAGGGATCTGATTTCATCCCTGTGGCAAAAACCAGCACCCATCCTGACACGAGGATGAGGATATGCTTGAATATTTCCACAGGACACTACAACCCCCATCTGGATTCCATCAAGAGACATCTGGCCAGCTATGGAAACCCATCTGGATACTGGGCCTGACTGCAAGTTTGATAAGCCATGACATCCTTTTCCGGCTTTGTTTTGTCCTTTGGCTGTGCTTCTTCCCAGGCTTTGGATCTTTGGGCACTGGTCCCCTTACCACCTCTGATCCTCCCTGCAGATAACAGTCACCCGCTTTCCCAGTTCTCTTTACTACTAATGAATCCCTCAGTCTCCCCACCATGGAATTGATTCATGCATCTGTTCCCATAAATGGCACATGGTCCCTTGCAGGATTGCTCTGCTTCATCCCAGTCCTTAACCCCTCCTCCCCTAATGTCTCTCGCTGTCACTCCCTCCTTAAAATCACAACAGGTGACTTTCGTGGAAACCGAAGCCAGGGCTCCTTATGGGGCCTCAAAATCTGGTCTCCCTTAGTAAAAGACACTTCTGAGACTACAGTGTCCTTTGTGCCCCCTGGGGCCACCACCTCCCCCCACAATGGTCAGGCATCCTCCATGGACCTGGTGCCCTTCCACCTATAAACTTCCCACCACATTGCACTTTCCTATTCCATGGGAACAATGCCTTCCGCTCACTCCTGGAGATATGCTCCCCTTTACAGACACCCGCAGGCTTCCTCCCTGGCAGCCTGGAGATACCTTGTCTCTACAAAACCTCCCTGAGGTCCAGCAGGTCTGGTTTGCTAACATCCAAAGAGCGGCTGTATAATTTCTTGCTCTCCTCCTCCCTCACATGGTCATGCCAGAGGTCACACCCTTCAAGGGCTGGTAGTCAATGACCAGTAAGATTCTGATGGTCAGGACCACCTAAGACAGGCGCAGTCCATCAAACTGGGTGTCCTCTGAAGTGGGGTCAACTATGTCGAGGCAAAGAACCTCGGATCCCACTGACCTTTTTATAATAAAAAGGGATGGATATGTAGGAGACGAAGTGCCAGGCTTAAGCATAGGCTGCACTAAGAGAACACAGCTTCCACTTTGAGAGTGCAGCCCACGCTCCCACAAAATAGCCAACCTACGATCTGCCCAGATGAGGGGATCCTACCTGGATGAGGGGATCTATCAGGAAGTGACACACCAACTTATGGGACACTGGGGGCAGGAGGAGAGGTATATAAGGCTTGCACTTCCCAGCAATAAATGAGTCTGCAGCACCTCACCTAGTGCCTGCTCTCACCTGACTCCCAGAGTCTGTGTGTTGATTCCACGCCACTCACACCCCACTTCAGCCAGAACCCTCATTCCCTGTAGTCGCTTGTGGGCTGGACCCACTAGGAAACCTGCAACAGCTTTTGAAGATTTTCTCCCATTCTGTGGGTTTTCTGTTCACTTCCCTGGTTGCCTCCTTTGATGTACAGAAGCTTTTTAGTTTAATGAGGTCCCATTTGTTAATTCTTGCCGTTGTTTCCTGAGCAATTGATGTCTGGTTTAGAAAGTCCTTTCCGACACCTATATCTTAGAGGGTTTTCCCAATGCTTTCTTCTAACAGTTTCAGAATTTCAGGCTTTATATTGAGGTCTTGGATCCATTTGGAATTGACTTTTGTGCAAGGTGAAAGAGAGGGGTTTAGTTTCATTCTTCTACAGGTGGAGATCCAGTTTTGCCAGCACCATTTGCTGAACATGCTGTCTTTCCTCCAGTTGATGTTCTTGGCCCCTTTGTCAAATATCAGGTGGCTGAAATTGCATTTACTCATATTTGAGTCTTCAATTTTGTTCCATTGGTCTATGGGTCTATTTTTGTGCTAGTACCATGTTGTTTTTATGACTATAGCTCTGTAATACAGCTTAAAATCTGGTATAGTAATCCCCCAGCATTGCTCTTAATGCTCAGGGTTGCTTTGGCTATCTTCTGCGCTTCCATATGAATCTTAGGATGTTTTTTTCCAATTCTGTGAAAAATGTCATGGATATTTTGATTGGCAATGAATTGAATCTATAAATGGCTTTTGGTAGGATGGTCATTTTCACAATATTAATTCTTCCAATCCATGAGCATGGGAGGTCCTTCCATATTCTAATGTCTTCTTCAATCTTTTCTTTAAAGATTTAAAACTTTCATTGTAAGAGGTCTTTAATGTCTTCAGTCAGGTTTATTCCAAGATTTTTTTTCAGCTGTTGTGAAGGGGAGTATTTCCATATGCTCTTTCTCTGATTGCTTGTTATTAGTATATAGAAAGGCTATAGACTTTTGTAGGTTAATTTTGTAACCTGCCACTTTACTGAACATGTTAATAATTTCTAGGAGTTTTCTGGCAGAATTTTTGATGTCTCTTAGATATCATATCTACAAAAAAGGATAATTTGATCTCTTCTTTTCCAATTATTACTCCTTTAATTTCCTGCTCTTGTCTTATTCCTCTTGCAAGAGTTTCAAGCACTATGTTAAAGAGAAGTGGAGATAGTGGACAGCCTTGTCTTGTTCCTGATTTCAATGGGAATGCTTCCAGTTTCTCTCCATTTAGAATGATGTTGGTTGTGGGTTTGTTTTACATGGCTTTAATTAGGTTGAAGTATGTTCCCTACAGTCCAATTCCCTCTAGGACTTTGAACATAAATGCATGCTGAATTTTGTCAAAGGCCTTCTCTGCATCTATTGAGATGACCATGTGGTTCTTGTCATTGAGCCCATTTATGTGATTTATGACGTTTATTGACTTACATATATTGAACCATCCCCGCATCTCTGGAATAAAGCCAACTTGATCATTGTGGATTATCCTTTTGATGTGTGTCTGTATGTGGTTTGCAAGTATTTTATTGAGAATTTTTGCATCTATGTTCATTAAGGATATGGGTCTATAGTTTTCTTTTTTGGT
>NW_008336404.1:8220-9695 GCF_000622305.1 Nannospalax galili
ATCTTGGTTTATTTTGTTGGTTCCCATGCCTTTAGATATCCATCCATTTCTTTTAGGTTTTCAAATTTAGTAGCATATAGGTTTTTGAAGTATTCCCTTATAATGTTCTGTATCTTTCTGGTGTCTGTTGTAATGTTTCCCCTTTCATCTCTGATTTTGTTGATTTGGAGATGCTCTTTCTTTCTTTTGGTTAACTGGGCTAGCAGTCTGTTGATCTTGTTTATCTTTTCAAAGACCCAGCTCTTGGATTTTTTGATTCTTTGTCTTGTTTTCTTTGTTTCTATATCATTAATTTCTGACCTGATTTTTATTTCTTCTTGTCTGCTGGGTTTGAGTTTCATTTGTTGTTGCTTTTCAAGTGTCTTGAGTTGCAATGTTAAGTCATTTATCTGTGTTCTTTCTGATTTTTTGATGTAGGCACTTAGAGCTATAAACTTCCCTCTTAGGACAGCTTTCAGCATGTCCCAGAAGTTTTGTTGTGTTGTACTGTCCTTTTCATTTAGTTCCAGGAATACTTTTATTTCTTTCTTAATTTCTCTTTTGACCCATTCATCATTTAGGAGTGTGCTGTCTAATCGCCATGAGTTCATGTGGTGATTAGGGCTTCTTCCGATGTTGATTGTAAGCTTTATTGCATTGTTGTCTGATAGAATGCATGGAATTATTTCAATCTTTTTGTATTTGTTGAGGGTTTTTTGTGCCCCAGTATATGGTCTATTTAGGAGAAGGTTCCATGGGGTGCTGAGTAGAAAGTCTGCCCTTTGGTGCTTGGGTAGAATACTTGATAGATGTCTGTTAAGTCCATTTGATATACGGTATTGTTTAATTCAGATATCTCTCTGCCATGTTGACCTATCTAATGGAGACAGTGGGGTATAGAATTCCCCTCTTATTAATGAGTTGGGATTAATCTGGGTCTTAAAGTCCTGTAGTATTGTTTCTATGAAGTTGAGTGCACCAGAGTTTAGCAAATATGTGTTCATGATTGTAATATCTTCTTGATTTATTGTTCCTTTGATCAGAATGAAGTGGCCCACTTTATCTCATCTAATTAGTTTTAGTTTGAAGTCTGTTTTGTCAGATATTAGAATTGCAACTCCTGCTTTTTGCTTAGCACCATTTGCTTGGAATATATTTTTTCCATCCTTTCAACCTCAAGGTAGTGCCTGTCCTTCAAAGTGAGATATGTTTCTTGCAGACAGCAAAACGATGGGTTTTGTTTCTTTATCCATTCAACTTTATTTGTTGTTGTTCTTTGTTTGTTTGTTTGTTTTGGTCTTTTTGAGAGAGGGTCTCCCTGCAGCCCCAGCTCTCCTGGAACTCACTATGTAGACTAGGCTGGCCTTGAACTTACAGAGATCCACCTGCCTCTGCCCCCGAACCCGGGCTGAGATTAAAGGCTTGTGTCACCAGCCGGCCTCCAATTCACAATCCTCCTGCCTCAGCCTCCACGGCTGAGATGGCAAGCGTGAGCC
>NW_008336404.1:10002-11173 GCF_000622305.1 Nannospalax galili
GGCTCTTCTGGATATCATCGTTTGCACTGAAAAGTCAGCTGTAATCCTAATGGGTTTTCCTTTATATGTGACTTGCTGTTTCTTTTTGCAGCTTTCAGTATTGTCTCTTTGTTTTGTACATTTAGTGTTTTTACTATGATGTGCTGTGGAGAGTTTCTTTTCTGGTCCTGTCTGTTTGGTGTTCTATATGCTTCTTGTATTTGTATGGGCATGTCTTTCTTTAATTTTGGGAAATTTTCTTCCATGATTCTGTTGAAGATCTGGTCCATGCCATTATCTTGGGATTCTTCTTCCTGTATGCCTATGATTCATAAGTTTGGTCTTTGTATGGTGTCACAAAATTCCTGCATATTCTATTCTTGTGCTTTCTTAAAGTTTTCATAATCTTTGCTTGAGTGATCTAGTTCGTCCACTTTATCTTCCAGTCGTGATATTCTGTTTTCCATTTCGTTCATCCTATTGGTGTTGGGGACCCATGCTGTGTAAGGTAGCAGTCTCTCCATGTCTGGATAGCCCATGGGGCTCGGCGTTCATATGCAGAGACTCCTTTTATCAGCAGGGCGCCTTCCCACTCTCTTCCTGACTCATCTTTGAAGTAGCCGTCACAGAAACA
This sequence comes from Nannospalax galili, assembly GCF_000622305.1. NCBI lineage: Eukaryota > Metazoa > Chordata > Mammalia > Rodentia > Spalacidae > Nannospalax > Nannospalax galili. The sequence continues at coordinate 10,616 of NW_008336404.1, forward strand.
TGGCCTCTGGCTCTGAAACTGCCAGGTTTTCCTGTGTGATTTTCAGGCACTGTCTGAAAGCCTGGCAGGAGCCCACCACCACATGTAAATAGGGCATCCTAAAAGCACCTATCAATTAAGGCTTTTGCCACTGCCCCCACAGTATAAAATATCCTGGTTTCCCCTTAATAAATCGGAGTTGCACCAGAAGCTGTGTCTGAAGCTGTATCATTGAATCCTGCATCTTCCCGGAGAGGGCTGTCTCTTTGTAAACCACGACTCACGGAGAATCTGCTTTCACCATCCTGCACCTCCCCTCGTGACCCGGCAGCTGACGGATCTCAAACCCAGAGGGAGTGCACGGTAGATTGGGACGGAACCTGCCCGGGCGGCTGACAGCGGTCCTCTAGAGCCGCCAGCCCCGGTAGCAGAGAGCCTCAGCAATGCGGCACGCGGGACCTGCCCCAGCGGCGCAGGAGAGACAGGCGCCAGCCAGCAGCTGGCGTTCCTCGAAACCCACGCGCCCATATATTGGTGAGGCTTTCTCCTGTCGTTTCTAATTGGCTTACTGAGTGTTTC
>NW_008336404.1:11270-32529 GCF_000622305.1 Nannospalax galili
TTTTTACATGTTCTTATTTTTTCTCTGTAATTTTGACATGTGGATTTCTTTTGTAAGTTTCTGATTCTTGTGTGAGACTCAAGCCTTCAAGTTTAGGTCTGCTTCTTTTTGTGAACTTTATGTGTCTTTGTGGTTTCTTTTGGGGCATGAAAAGCTGATTCATCTAAGCTTCTGGTTCTCTGTTTTGATATTATATTGGGGTGGCCAGATTGCTTTTGTCTTCAGGAGTTCCCAGAGAGGCCCAAGTCAGATGAGGATCAGATGCTCTCAGGCTTTCTCCTAAGGTCTGGATCCCTCCAGGAAAGATTTTGGCCTCAGGAATTTGGGGTTGGACTGGCCTGGGTGCAGGGTCCAGGAAAGATGCTGGTCTAGGGCAGCTGGTGGCCATGCCAACCAGAGATGTAAAGGGAGATGGGGGCCAGAAGAGGTCCCAAGGGCTCCTGGGGACTGCACTCAGGAACTGGGTTGATCTGGATGCAATAGATCAGGAAGAGGAAAGGTCAGCCCCGGTGGCCATGAAAGAGGCTGGTGGGTTGTACAGACCAGGGAAGCAGAGGGAGGTGAGGGTGGGACCAGGCCCAGAGGGCTCCTGGGGACCCGAGAAGGAACTGGGTTGGTCTGGATGCAAAGGATCAGGAAGCAGTGGTGGTTCCCCCAGTGTCTGGGGTGCCAAGACAAGGAATGGGACAGGTCCCAGGCTAGGAGGAGAGACGGGCAGGGGAAAAGAGAGGGCGAATGAGGCTGGGGGAGTCAAGGCCCCCGAGGGCATGATCAACTTACCCAAGAGAGAGGCCAGTGGGTGGGAGAGAGGCCTGCGAGTCATGCAGGCCCAGGGAAACAGAGGGAGGTGAGCTCTTTATTTTCTTTAAAGCTTCCTTCTCCCAGCCATGTGGCTGCCAGCCAGCAACATGTCTGAGCTCCCATGCAGGCTCTAAACCTTCATGGCTTCATGGCTTCCTTTCGTCCCACCATTCCCCTCCTCAAGGCAGCTGCCAATATTACCAGCTCACCTCTCCTGAGGATTTCTTTTTCTTTAAAATTCAGATAAAATTATGAAAACTTAATTCAACTGATTTGGAATTTTTTGAGTCTGGGTAGTCTTTCCCAGTTGTCCTGAACCATCTGAGCCACTCTCCGGTCCCGCTGGAGTTACTTCTTAGCTAAGTAACTCGGTCTTTCTGGAGCCCCACCCAACAGAGCTGCTGCAGGGAGAGATGACATCCTGAGTGTGAAGTGCCTGGCCCAGGGCTCTATCCAGTTGTAGAGTCAAGAACCAGGCCCCAAGGTCCATCCTGGGAGCAGAGCCTGCCAGCTCTCAGTCGTCAGAGAGATGGTTGGTGATTCCAGAAAGGACACAGGGGAAGGGGGAGGGGAAGAAAAATAACTCACAGCTTTCCTGCCCAGCTTGGTAAACATCATTGATCTGAAGCGGGAGCCACTCTGACTGCAGACATATTGACAGATGGAGCCTTTTGGGGAGTTCTGTGCTGCATATACAATCAGGGCTGAGCCCAAACGCTTGACAAGGTTGAGATGAGGCACATGAGGGGGTGTGTGTGAGAGGTTTGAAGGCTTTAGGCTAGACTCCAGAAGGGACATCTTTCTACCACAATTCATCAGTTCCTGCTGTACCGAGGAGTCTGGTCCTCATACTATGTAGCAGCTATGTGCAGGGCTGGGCCTGGTCCTGCACACACCGGCCCCTGGGATACCACTGTGGCCCTAGGAGGTTAATGTTCTTATCCTTCCCGCTGTACAGTGAGGCTCACAAAGGAGACTGAGTAACAGCTCAAGTTCATGGCTAATAACTGACAGAGCCAAGACTTGAAGCCGGGCCTGGTTCCAGGGCCTGTCTTCCAAACCAGCGTGGAGCCTAGAGCTGCCTTCTTTGCTCTCTTACACATTCATTCATCTCTTCATTGATTCATCATCCATTCATTCATTTTTGCATTCATTCATTGATTCATCCGTTCATTCATTTACTCACCCATTCATTGATTTCTTCATTCATGGACCACTGTAGACCCCCATGTGAGGCCAGGCCTTTCCAGACTCTGTGCACACAGGAGAAAGGGTGGCAGGCCCTGCCTCAGCTGCTGGGGCGGGACTCTGGCAGCACCACAGCTGCTGTGGCACCAGCCTGCTGTTTCTCTTCCCCTTTTGTCTCCCCACAGTCTGTGTTCCTGAGGTGACTCACAGAGGCTTCTCCAAGGCCCTGCCCACCTACTTCCAGAGTGATGAAGCCCCATGAGCCCTCGACTGTCCCGGATTTAAATCAGTCCTACGGGAGTAACTTGTGACCAAGCTGCACGCATCTCGACAGTCTATCTCAAGGGCAGAGCAGCATCCCCTTTTCCAAAAAGTTCCCAGGGATGGCTGCCTCTCAGATCTTCCTCCCCTCAGACCTTGTTCTTAGTGGTGAGAGGGACAAGGCTGAGGGTCACCTGCACCTCTGGGAGACAACATGAGACCCAGCACCCAGGAACTGAAAACAGCTCAGTATGAACTATTTCCTGGAATTCTTATTCTATTGGAACATTCTATCTACGATGCCAGAGATGATCTAAGAGAAAGGGATACCCAGAGAGTGGAAAGTCACTTCCAGAGGCCAGTCAGCAGAAGACAGACCGGGCAGTAGAGGGGCACAAGGTGCTGATTGAATGGTGGCCCCAAGAAAGATGTGTTCATGGTGTTCACCAGGCAATTAGCTAGATGCTAGGAGGACTGAGGAATGAAGCTGACTGAGCACCAAGCACCATTATTCTCTGCAGACCACAGCTGACAGCCTTCTCTACAGCAAGGCCCCTTACTGACCTGAGACACCATCTCTTTATGGACCACGATTCTGAGAAGCCCATGCAGCCAACTCATCATTATCACAGTGCTCCTCCCTGCTCTGAGTCCAGATCCACCAGTCCACTATAGCCCCTTGCAGTATCATCTTGACACACCTTAACCCCACCCAAGAGGGCCCTTATTCCAGACTCTCGGGTCCTAGACTGGGGTGGGCAGGTGTCTAATCTCCTGATCAGAGGGGCAAAGACTGAATCCCCAGTGACCGCCTGCCTCTGCTCCCCTTCCTTGCCATCCATCTAATCTCCTGGCCAGAGATGACCTGGGAAGTGAAGTTTTAGGGTATTAACTAACTGCTTTTCAGATCGTGGACTCTGGATAAAGTGCACATTCAAGATTCAGTTCCTGCCTTTGCTCACCTGCCTCTGTGGAGAGGGGCAGCACAGGTTTTGGTTTTTTTCCTTTACAATAGCTCCTTGATGCCCCAGTGTCCTGCAAATTGAGAGCATGACCTAGAGAACTATAGAGTCCCTGTTGTCAAAGGGAGGGACACGTCTGCCAGTCTGTGAACAATCTTTGTGACCTTGAGGTGACATTCATCTCTGAAGGTTCACATGACCTCATCTGAAAAATGAAAACAGCAACAGTAACTGAGTTGTGAGAATTAAATAGGGAGAAAACACCTGTCAGTGGTTTGGGGGTGTACCCAGCACACCGTACACAGTGAACAACTCAGATATTAACGAACCACAGAAAGACTATGAGAATAGAACTCAGGGCCACCTCCTGGTGACAGAGGAGGAACCTGGCCCAGAGAGGGTAGGGCCACACAGCAAACCCATCAAGTTCTCAGCAGACTTGGTTCTAGAAGGCAAGCACCTCTAAGCCTAGATTCCAGCTTGCCCTGTACATGCTTTATGTGGCTCAGGTGAAAGGAGGGCCTGCAGTGTGCTTGGCACTCCCCGCCCCAGACCCTAGTCAGGCTGAGCTGTTTCCAGTGTGACAGAGTTGGGGCAGTGGGAGCTGCTGATAATCCTGTCCTGGGAACCATTTAACACACTCAGGGCTCAAGTACCCTACCGTTGCTGGCCTGCCAGTGAGCAAGGCTGGGAGTCCTGTGACATTGCATCTCGGAGACCCCGAGAGCATCGTGCATGATCCACCAGAGAGCTGGGCTGAGCTGGGCCCCAGGCACCTGTCCCGCCTCCTGTATCCATTCTTTCCCTTTCCCCCTCCATGTCTCCCATCCTCCTGCTGTGACTTCTGTGTCTTCTCTCCTTCCTCTCTTTCATCTTCTCTAACTCCTGTTCCCTGCTCCTTCCTTCCTCTCCTGCCCCTCCACTGTCTCCTTTTACTCCAGTCTCCCCCGCACTCCTGTCCAGTTAAGTCTCCTCCTCCGCTCTCCTCCTGTCTTATGTGACTCCCCTCTGCCTCTGTCTTGTTTCTTCCCTTTTCTTCTTTCCCATCTCTCCCTTCATCCCATCCCCTCCTCTCTGTCCCTTTTCTGTTCTTCCTCAGACCAAGCACCTTGATAGCCTGCCAGGCAGCTCCCACACCCTCAGGGAGCCTCACTAAAACACTGGCTGCCACCCACCAGGCTTGCTGCCAGTACAAACAAGCCCTCTCCATCTCTGCTCATTAGCCACCGCCCTCAGCTGCTTTGACTGGGTCTGTGAAACTCTTTGTTTCCAATGGGACCCACTGAGCCTAATGGCAACCATCAGTGGAGCGCCACAGGGTCTGTCTCTGCAATTCCCTGAATTCACACACCCCATCCAGGGTGTGTCTCCACAGCTCTGTGCATTCTCAAACCACATCTGGGACATGCGGGATCCTGAGGAAGGAGAGGGCAGGCACTGGGCCACAAGTCTGGAACTTCTGTAGGGAGCAGGTGTGTTGCAGAGTCAGGGCACGGACAGAGAGCACATGGCTCCTGAAGTTAGCCCAGCCAGCCCATCTTTGAACTTTGTCAGAGATGGTGCTCTGGTTCCATGGAGAGGACACAGACTCTGAGCCTGCAACACTGAGTTCAAATCACACCTTTTCTCCATCTTCATAGTCTCTTTGAATGCCACTTTCCTTGCTGGTAAATTGAAGAAAACGCTATGTGACCTGTGGCTCTTAAAAGGGTAAAGAGTTGATTAATAAAAAGCACTTTGTGTAGTCTGTGACTTCTGGTGAGTTACCATGTTACTATTTTTAAATTTTATTTGATTATTTATGTGGGTGTACCCGTGTGTGCAGGTGCCAGTGGAGATGAAAAACGGGCATCCTGGAGCTAGAGTTACAGGCAGTTGCTGGTCACCGGGCTGTCTCCAGGTACTGTCAGTGTCATCCTCCCTGCTCTCCTCTGTGTGCCAGGGGTCTTCCCAAGGCATGAGTCCTGTGAGGTCTGAGCCCACCTTCCTGTTGAAACAATGCAGGCAGGCCCTGGATCCCGAGACTACGCTCTGGGTTCAAATGACGACTCTGTACTCGGCACTCAGGGCCCCTTCTCTCTCCCTCTGCCTGCTCTTGTACCTTTCTATAACAGCCTAAGAACAGTGGGAAACCATCCTGCCCCCATCACCCCCCCCCCAGCTTTCCCACTAGTCACAAGACAGAAATCTCAGTGCTGTGGGACACCCTGTGACACCTGCACTCCTCCGCACTCACTCTACTCAGCCTCTGCTATCCACCACGACCTTTCTCAGCACGAGGAGGGGGCAGGGCTCCACTAAGTAGACGTTGCACAGCCAGAAATTCCTTCCTCCTCCTGTCCACACAGTAATTGTCTAATCATTACACCTTCTCAGCTGACTTACCTCCTACTTGGGGACCTTCCTGCCCTGGAGCAAGGCCAGGCCACCCTCCTCTCACAGCTGGGCTCAGTTAGGCCCTGGGATTAGGTAAGGACCCAGCACCAGGATTTCCACAGTACTGAATCCTCAGTTCCTGTGCAGGGCTTGGTTCACATCAGGTGCTCACCAAACACCCAGGATCTGCTGCTTAGTCAACACCTGCTTTGTGCCAAGCATCTGGCCAAGAACTTAACTGCATGAGGGAATCCATTCCCCCAACATCCCAACTTGATCCCATTATATAAATGAGAAATCAGAGATTCCTTAAAGAGTGGAACTGGCCTTGAGTCCTGTGGTCTGGTAAGTCCTGTGTTGGCAGGACCAGGCCTCCAGCCTATGTGTCTCTGACCTTCATTCACTTTAGTATCCCTAACATACAAGCCCATCCTCATCCCACCACCAGACTTACAGTCTGCATCAGTCTTCTGCACTTGAGCACCTGCCTCCCCCATCAGACCTTGAGCCCCTGAGGATGCACCCTCATGTTCTCCAAGGCTAAGGGGAAGTCAGCCCAGAATCCTGGCCTGTCAGTAGACAGGCTCACCCTGAGCTATTTGTCGCCTGGTGGTCTGTGGAAGGACAGGAATGCATACCCTGAAGGTCTGTGTCCTCCTGCCAGTGGGCGGCTGGGTCCCTGCAGGGCGGCTGGGCTCTCTGTGTTGTCATCTGGCTGCCCACAGATTTTCTTCTTCCACATCAAGCTCAGCATCCTACACGGCCATGGCTACATGTCTCTGGAGACCCAGCAAAGAACCTGGTAGACACTTGACTGCGCCATCACACATCACTGGCTCTGTAAGGAAGAGTCAAAGAGTGGAGAAAGTGGCCCCTAGGGCCACAGGCCTGGTACTAAAATCTCAGGAAATGTAAATCATGAATCCCTTTCAAAGGCTCTCAGGGTCTCAGGATGGATCAGAGCCTCTCAGTGCCTCCCTTCAGTTCTCAGGATCAATAGATGTGTCCATTGGGGGCAGGATGAATCAGTGAGTTGGGGCTCTCAGAGGATCCTGGGCTTGAAAGCCAATTGATCAGGAGGGAGGCCCAGAAATGGAAAGCTCCCCCACCATTCTTTCTGGTCAGTAACCACCTGGGCTGTGTGCCATGAGACCCACCATCCCACAGTGGCCTATGAGTCAGCCTAGACACAGACTTTGTCTAGGTCCAGTGATAAGCACCTGGAGGCAGGCACTTGGGAGTCTTGTGTGGGGGACTGATCCCTAACGGGCCTGTGTTTGAATCCTGCTCTCCCTTCTCTAGACAGAGCCAGGCTGGGCTGGTCTTATGGTCTCTCTAGCCTCAGTTTCCACCCAAGATGGGTGCCATGGGGCAAAAGAGCATGGGGTAGAAGTCAGACCGCAAGAGTGGCACAGGTTGTGGGGACAGAGGGGAAAAGCAACTGAAAAACTGAGTCAGTGATGCTCAGAGAAGCTTCCAGAAAATGATAGCAAGTGGCATGGGGATGGATCTGGGAACAGAGAGACAGGAAGCTCGAAATGCTTTTTATATTTATGTGTGTGTGTGTGTGTGTGTGTGTGTGTGTAAGTCAAAGGACAACTTGTGGGAGTCAGTTCTCTCCTTCTACAATGAGCGTCCTGGGGCTGGAACTCAGGTCTTCAGGCTTGGCAATAAGTGCTTTTACCTGCTGAGCCATCTCTCTGAACAGAGACAGTTCTAGACAGATGCGTCTAGCACTGACTGACCATCAGAGTAGAGAACACCCATTAACTAAGAGGCTGTCAGCCTCCTGGTTCTTCCCTCATTCCTGTGAACTGGTAGGTTTTTATTTAAGACATTTGTCTGACCGGCTTGTTTTCCACCAGAACCCTGCACCCATCTCTGTCGCCCCTACTGGACTGACCTCTCATGAGAGTCACATTTCTTTCAAAATTCAGCCAAGATGAACTAGGGGTTCTGTCACTTGCAGCCTCATGGGCCAAACCCAGCTTGAAGTTGTTACTCAGCCTCTCCTGCCCTGGAATCCCAACACTGCCCAGCCCCACTACCCCACTACTGGGCCCTTGAAATTCTCAGCACCTTCCGGCCCCAGGACCTTTGATCTTACTGTGCCCTCTGCCTGAACCCCCATCTCCTAGACGCTTGGTCTCCCCAGACTCTGCTCCTTCCTCAACTTGCTAACACTCATGGACCTTACAGACCACACAGAAGACTGCAATGGGCCTTGAATTAGAGGGGGACGTTTTGGCCCCATCCTGTCCATGCCATCTCCATCCTTTGCTGAGGAATACAGTCTCCTTGTTGATCAGGGCTGCACAGCTGGAAACATCAGGCCCAGAGGCTTTTCCTGTGGATGAGATTCATCTCATAAGAAAGGCCTAGTATAATGTGGGTGCTTAATAATTGCTGGGTGGTACAATGCATGTTGAACTAACACAGCCAGCTCCAGCTCTGTCCTAGTCCATGCCCTCCAGCAGGGCAGACAGGAGGGGCAGGAAATCTAGCCCAGCAGCTTGGCTCTGGGAATCTTAGAAAAGATTCTAATTCCAAAGAGTAAATGTCACAGGCTTGGGGAGAATTCTGAGGCTCTGAAAATAAACACCAGTAAGAGGGAAGGTAGGAGGGAGGAAGGAAGAGAGAGGAGGGGTGGAGGGCCAGGATGAGGGGCAGAAAGGAGGTTGGGGGTGGGGTGGAACTTGTACTCTTCCAGGCTTCTCTTAAGAGCCTCACACAGGAAGGGGCCTCACCTACTCTGCCCAGATGAGGCCAGAGCTCCCTGTAGAACATTGCTGTTTATTCTGTATGAAGTATTTTCCCAAACTGGCTTGACTTCCAATGATTACAAATTGGCCTATTTTGCACAGAAATACAAGTGTCTGGCAGCACCAGGACTCTAGCTCAGCCAGCTGGCTGAGGCCAGGAGCTTCTGCACACCATGCCTCTGTGCCTCACTGTGCCACTGGCCACCTGCCCATTGTCCTCAGTTCTGAGGCCCTGTACCAGCTCCATGCACATGATATTTGCTTATTCTTTGTGCTAGGATAGGCCACACCCCCACACTCTATTCCAGTTTCTTCAAGATTCCAAGTGGTCCTTAGATCAGAGAATCAACTCCAAGATCACCTTGTCCACCTAAGAGTCCATAACTGTCTCAGGTCAAATGTCACCTCCTCAGAGAAGACTTCTTGAGACCAAATAGCCCCAAGAAGGGTTACGAGATGACTCAGTATATAAGAACACTCACTGCGTAACCCGGGAGGACCCAAGTTCAAATCCCTAGCACACTCATAAAATGCCAGGTGTGGCCATGCCCTGGGGGAGGTGGAGACAGGAGGATCAGCTGGGTCTTGCTGGCTGCTAACCTAGCTCCAGGCTCAGTGAGAGACCCCGTGTCAAAGGAATAAGTGGAGAGCGACAGAGCAGGATGCCTCGTCTTCCTCTGGCCTCCGCGTGCATACGTGTGTACCTATGCCACCCATATACATACACAAAACAAATTTCCCTGACCCAAGTTCACTTTATGTCATTGACTAAGAATCATGAACAAGAACCAGGACACAGTGAGTAGCTAGGCTTCAGATTCCTCCTGAGAAGTGACAGTGGGAGAGAGTGGCCACATGGCCAGGCTTGACAACGTGGCTCTAAGGGTACCTGCCCTTGGGCTCAGGCCCAGGAGACCCCTAGAAGGAAGGATCCAGAGCTTTCTCTGATGCTGTGGGGTTAGGACACCTTTGGGGTCTGTAACTGGAAAAGGTGAGATAGAATGGGGGGAGGGGACACAGAGGTGACTTGTAAGGAGGGGTCAGCACAAAGGAGCCACATGCAGTTTCTAAGCCTGGGCTTTTGGGTCCGGCCTTCCTGCTATCACAGGAAACCTATGTGGGTAGAAACTCCCTCTTTCTCCCTGAAAAATGCTCCCTAGGTCCAACAGTGTCTCCTTCATGAGCTTGCTGAGTGACCTTGGCAAACCCACCTGGGGACTCTCAGCTCCATTCTTCACCTGCTTCCAGGGTCCAGAAGGTCAAAAGTCACATGGCAGCCACAGAGCTGAGCCTGGGAAGAAAGGATTTGTTGGCAGTGGCATTGTGGGTCCTGGCAGGAGGTCAGACACTTCCTTCCACAGCTTAGTTACTAAGTCCTATGTCCCTGCTGACAGCCAGGCTAGGAAAGTCCCCTGACCTGCCTGCAAGTGGTTTTCTTCCATGTGGTAATTCAAGGCCCAAGGATCAGAGCAGCCCCTCCATTTCCACCTCTCAGGAGCAGGTAATAGGTGGACAGGCAAATGGGGCAGACCTCCAGAGAACGGAAGGAAGCAGGGGGCATCTTTCTAAGGGGCTGGTTATCTCCAGTGCTCTCTGCCTGGACCACACATGGGCTGTGTACCTCTCACAGCAAACACTCAGATAACTCAGTGTCCCGGCTTGGCAGATAAATACTGGCACAGAGTTGGCCAATGGCCTTAAGCTCAGCCCCAAAGCCCATGTGTTGACTCTCTGTCACTGTGGCAAAATACCTGAGATCAATAACTGCAAAGGATGAAAAACTGATTTGGGCTAATGATTGCAGAGACTTCTGTCCATTGTCCTTCAGCCCTGTCACTTCAGGCCTGTGGCAAGGCAGAACATCAAGGCAGGGAGCCCATGGTTGCTAAAAGTTGCCCGTGTCGTGGTGGTTGGGAAGTAAAAGAGACAAGAGGCTGCAGTCTCAACATCCTCTTCAAGGACATGCCTCCATGAATTCACTTCCTCTCAATGGACCCCACTTTGGGGGTGGTATTTTTTTGAGACAGGGTCTTCCTATAGCCCCAGCTGGCCTGGAACTCATTATGTAGACCAGGCTGGACTCCATCTCACAGAGATCCTCCTACCTCTGCCTCTTGAGTGCTGAGATTAAAGTCATGCACCACCACACCCAGCTTTGAACCCAACTTCTTAAAGGTTCCAAGCCTTTAGCATATGAGCCTTTGTGGGGAATTACAGACCCAGATGACAGCACCATGAGTCCTTGTCATCTGGTCTCTACCTTTGTCTTAGTTTTTCTTACTTTATTGCTTTGATCAGAATCACTACTGTACTTTCTAAAGATTTGTTCTTATTTTTTATTTGCTTTGTCTGTGTGCATGTCATGTGTCAGGGGAGTATGTTCTTGGAGGCCACAAGAGGGTGGGCATTGGATCCCCTGGAATGGAGTTACAGGAGATTGCGGGTGCTAGGAACTGAACTCAGGTCCTCTGCAAGAGTAGCTAGCACTCTTCACTGCAGAGCCACCTCTCCAGGCACCACAACCCTTTCTGATAAGAGTGCTGAATGTGGTCCTTTACCTTGTTCCCTATCTCTGGGAGAAAGCCTTTGGTCTTTGATTTGTAAAGATCGTGCTGGTGGTAGATATTTCACAGGTGTTCTCTGTGAAGATGGGGGAGTGCCTTTGTGTTTCTAAATGGTTGTGATGTTCTTCCGTGTCAGAAATAGATCTCAGTTTTGTGAAATGATTATAGTACACTAATTATAATAAATGTGTAGTTCTTGAGTATCATGCATTATATCAGGTTTTTAAAATTATTTATTTGTATTTTGTGCATGAGAATTCTACCTACATGTATGCAAATATACCTGTGTTGTTCAGTAACCATGGATCCCCTTGAACTGGAGTTTAAGGATAGTTGTTAGCAGCTATATGGTTCCTGGGAACTGAACCCAGGTCCTCTGCAAGGGCAGCCAGTGCTCTTAACTGCTGAGCCATCTCTCCAGTCCCAGTTTTTTGGTTTTGTTTGGTGGGGATTTTTTTTTTTTTTTTTTTTGAGACAGGGTCTCTCTGTAGACCCAGATAGCCTAGAACTTGCTATGTAGAACAGGCTAGTCTCAATCTCACAGAGATCTGCCTGCCTCTGCCTCCTCAAGTGCTGGGATTAACAGTGTGTACCACTGTGCCCAGCCAGTCCCAATTCTTTAAAATATTAAATCAGTCTTGCATTCTAAGAAAATCTGATTTGGTCACAGCATACTTTCTATCTTCTGTTTTATTTATTGGTTTTACTGAAGTTTTGCTTAAAATTCCTTTACTTATCTTATGATGAATATTGTTCCGTAGTAATCTCTCCTGATAATGTTTCTGCATAGCTTTGATATCAGGCTGCTTCAATCTGTTTTGTGATGGGATAACACAACACTATAGTCTGGGTAATTTATAAAGGACAAAGGTTTTATTTCCTGCTGTTCTGGAGGCTGAGAAGTCAAGATCAAGGAGCAACAGATGAGAGCTTGGCCTCTGCTTCTAAGCTAGCACCTTAAGGGCTGTGTCGTCCAGAGTAGAGAAAGGCTGTGCCCCTTGTGCAGCAAGTGGAGGGGAAAGGGGTGGGATCCTTCCGTCAGGCTGCACAAGGACAGAGCTTGAAAAGCCGCAGCTGCCAACACTGTGGAGTTTGAGACCCAGCTTAAGCACAGAAGTTGGAGATGAAAACATTCACATTGTAACATGGGTAATGAATGCTGACCTCATATATGGAATCAAAACAGTAGCTTCTGGGGCTGGTGAGATGGCTCAGCAGGTAAAGGGACTCGTTGCCAAGTGTGATGACCTGATTGACCCCCAGGACTTGCATGGTGGAAAGAGAGAACAGATTTCTGCAAGGCTGTCCTCTGACTTGTACATATGCACAGACACATAAATTCATAAATTCACAAAGAAATAAATGTAATTTTAAAAATTTAAAACCTAGTTTCTTGGGGACTGGAGGCATGGCTCTGAGATTAAAAGCACTAGGTGCTCTCGCAGAGGACCCAGGTTCCGTTCCCAGCACCCACAAGGTGACTAACAACTGTCCTTAAGTCCAGTTTCAGGGGATCTGATGCATGCTTCTGGCCTCCAAAGGCATTGCATGCAAGTGGTATACTTACATGCAGGCAAAATACTCAAATATATAAAATAAAAATACATAAAAAAAATTAAAGATATTTAAAATCTTATTTCTCCTCTTCAGTTACATTGAAGACCTTGAGTTTTCCTGAGTGGGGATGTTGAACGTGTGTGTGGAATATGCATGTATATGTGTGTACAGGTGTGCGCACCCATGCAGTCATACGCAGGCCAGAGGACACTGGGTGTCCTGCTCCATCACTCTGTCCTATTCCCTGGAGAGCTCTCTCACTGAACCTGGAGCTAGGCTGGAGGCCAGCAAGCCCCGGCATCTCTCCTGTCTCTGATGCCCACAGTACTGGGGTTATAGGCTTGCACGCAGCTACACCTGGCTTTTTTCATGGGATGCTGGGATCCAAACTCAGGTCCTCGTGGCTTGCACAGCAAGTATTTTACCAGCTGTACCATCTCCCTGGGCTATGGGGTTGGGGAGAGTGTTTAACTATAAGTTTAATTAATCACTTTCCTCAATGAGCATAGGAACTATCTTCTCTATCATTTTCTTCTTGAATGATGTTTGATAGTTTGTGTCTTTAGGCTGTCAGATTGATTTGCATAAAGCTGTTCACGTTATCCCCTTATACTCCTTTTAATATCTGTAAAATTAATTGGCGGTAATGACCTCTCTCATTCCCGATACTGACAACTTCTATCTTCTCTCTTTGTCCCTAGTCACTCTGGATATATATTTATTGTCTTATGAGTGTGTTCAAATAACCAGATTTTACCTCCATCTCCTCCAGCATTTGCCTCCAGTTGCACTGATTTGTGATCCATTCTTTGCTGTTTCCTTTCTCCTGTTTATGTGGTGCTTAATTGCTCTCCTAGCTCCCTTGGGTGGGAGTGGAGGCCATTGGTTGAGACCTTTCTCATTTTCACGTTAAGTATTTACTGCTATAAATATCTTCCAGGCACTGTTTTAGTGGCATGCCATAAACTTGACATGTTAGGTTTTCATGGTCACCCAGTTCAGAAGCTTTTCTAATTGCTCCTTTGATTTATGTTTTTAAAATTCACTTCTTTAGGGGTATATTACTCAACAGCCAAAGACCTCAGCATTTTCTGTCTATATTTACTCTTTTGAGTTCTAATTTATTGTATTATTGACAAACTACATACTTTTTATGGATAGAATCCTTCAAAATGACTGAGACTTGGTTTATAGATTCCAACATATTAAAAGTTCTAGGTGTACTTGAATCTAGTATATACCCTGCTACATTGTTGGGTAGAGAGTTTCATCAATGTCAATTAGAGGCAGTTGTTTGATGGTGCAGTAAAGGCCCTTCTTCCCCTTATTTACTGTTTACTTACCCATCAGTTACTATGAAAGCAACGTGAAAGTCACCCACTGATCATGGTGGGCCTGCCTGTTTCTCTTTGCAGCTCTGTCCAATTCTGCTCTCTTGTTCGGAAACCCTCTTTTCTTTTCTTTTTAATATTTTATTTATTATTTGAGTGTATAAGTGTATTGCCTGCATGTGTATATTACACCTGTGTCATGAAATGCTGGCAGAGGTCAGAAGAAGGTATTGAATTCTTTCTCCTGGAACTGGAGTTACAGATAGTTGTTAGCTTCCGTGAGGGTGCTGGGAATCAAACCCGGGTCCTCTGCAAGAACAGCCAGTGCTCTTAACTGGTGAGACATCACTCCAGCCCTCAAAACTTTCCTTTCTTGTCTATGAATGTTTTGGTGATTGGTGGACAGGACTGTAGTTATGAAACATCCCACTCTACCTCTGGTAGTAGACTTCTTTGAACAGGAATCTTCTCTGGTATGATTCTATCTATTGCCACTGTGTACTGTGTATGAATTGTTATAAACATCATCTACCATTCCCCATCCTTTATCTCTTAACCTACCTGTGCCTTAGTGTTTAGAGTGGACTTCCTGCGAGTCATTCAGGATGTCCTTTTCCATAATGCTGTCAACTCCACATTTAGTTGAGTTTTGTACTGTTTACATTTAACAAGAGGATAAATGTAATTAGATTTTACACATAGCCTTTGTATCAAGCCACATTTGTGCATCTGTGATCAGAGTTCCTGACAGAGGCACTCAAAGGAGGAAGACTTTATTTTGGCTCATGGTTTCTGAGGGTTTTGGGGGCCTGGATGTTTAGTCCCATGAGCTTGAGTTCAACATCATGGCAGCAGGGGTGTGATACAGGATTCCTTACTTGATGGGGAGAATGAAGCAGAGTGAGGGATCACAGGAAGGGGCTGAGGTAAGAGATGGTCCCAAGGACACACCACGGTCACCTACTTCTTACAGCTAGACCCCATGACCCAAAGTTTCCAGAACCTCTCCACATAACACCGGCAGCCAGGGACCAAGATTAACCCACGAGGCTGTGGAGGGAGGTTCACACTCGAACCACGGCAGCATTGGCTTGTACTTTTCTCTGTGTTTCACTTACTCTTTCTTTACTGTTTTTTCTTATCCATTTTATCTCCTTTGGCCCAGCACCTCTTTGTATTGGCATCTTAGCCATTGCCCAGGGGGTGATACTGTGTGCTTATCTGACCAACATGCTCCTTCAAGTGATTTTATGCCAGTTTAGGCGAAAGAACCCTAAGTTCTTGAATTTCTCTTGCCTTCCCCTTCTACACATTTCACTTTTGCATATGCCATAAACACAACATCATCTTATTATCAGCCTTCAAATAGCCATTAACCTTTGAAAGAGATTTAAATAGTCAGAGGAACTACACTGTATGAACAGGGGTAATTGCCAGTTCTAGGGCTCCCTGTCTGCATCTGGTATCATTTCTCTTCTGCCTGAAAGACTTCAGCATTCCTTACAGTATAGATCTGCTAATAGTTAATTATTGCAGGAGAAGAAAACTACTTCAAAAGATAATGGCCCCAAACTTGTCACTTTTGATAAAAATTCCCACCTATAGGTCCAAGAAGTTCCGTAAAACCCAATCACAAAAAAGACACAGAAGAAAGAAAAAAAAATCCTGTACATCACAACGGATGTGCTCAAAGCTCTTGATGAAGAGTCTGGGAAGCAATCAGAGGGGAAAGACACGTCACGTCAGTAGGAGCAATGTGAGAGCCATGGCAAATTTCTCCTCAGAAACAGTTCAAGTGAGAAAATGGTGGCCAAGTGCCTCAAAACGCCGAGAAAGAAAACCCCTCTGAGTCTAAAACTCTAAACTCTACAATCTTTAAAACAAAAGACAGTGAAGATGTTTTAGGCAACAAAGATGAGATATTTACAGGGTTACATCTTTGTTTGCTGTATTTCAAGAATCAGCAGGTGCTCCCTGCTGAAGTTCAGTATCTGGAAGTTTTGCTTAATACTTTTTGTCTCTTCCAGCATAGGCTGCATCCAGTCCCTGTGACCCCCATCTTAGCCAGGAGTGGAAGTCATCACCCCATGTCCCGTAAGTGTCTCGTGCTGCAGTCTCCGTTCCAGAGGAGAAGGACGCACCTCAATATCTATGATTGGCTGTATCTCAGCACTCAGCATGGAATCTGGGACACAGCAAGTGCCTATATGAAATTCCTAAACTTGTACATGGTTTTACTTAGTCTGATGACTCTCAGAGGTACTAGGAAATCCAGAAAGCACTTCCAACTACAAGTAAGAATCACAAGAATCACAACCAAAGGTCACAGGAGGAGGGGCCCAGGGGGTCAGGAAAATTAAAAAAGACAAGCGTATACCCATCTCTTTTTCCAGTCAGCTCTTTTTATTGGGAGGGGGGTTCTTTTTTTTTTTGAGACAGGGTCTCCCTATAACTCTAGCTAGCCTGGAATTCACTATGTAGACCTGGCTGGCCTCAAACTCACAGGCCTGCCTCTGCCTCCTGAGTATTGGGATCAAAAGTGTGTGCCACTAAGCCCAGCTAAAAGCACTTTTCTTATTCACACACCTGACTGTGGCCCGCCTATCAGGCCCTGTCCACTCCCTACCATACACAATCTACTTCTTTTAGTTAGAAGACTGAAAATTAAGCTGCATAAAAAATAAACTACATTTCCCAGCTTCCCCTGCAGCACGGTGCAGCACATGACTAGTGTCTACCAAAGACATGCAAATTATCATGTATGCAGGTACCTAGTTATATCTTAAAGGAAAGGGCTACACTGTCCATGTCCTCTTGTTGCTCCTTCCTATCAGAAGGAAAATAGACAAGGAATTGAGCTGTGTTTTACAAATGACCAGGCCTCCAAATAAGGCAGTTTGAAAAGATGGTCTCACAGTATGAGGCCTTGGTGGCTAACACTGGAGTGGTTGTGCTACACAGTACTGGAATCAGCCTTGGTCTAGGCACTTGGCTGTTCCCTCAGGAAGCAACACTGCTCAGAAAAGCCTTCTAATTCTGATATGCAACTTGGGCCCAGTATGTCAGGGTATCTGGTAAATTTGTGCAGAAAGGGCCCCTTGGGGGCCAGGAGATGGCTCAAAGTTCTTGCTGCACAAGCATGAGGACTTTAAGTAGGATTCCCAGCACCCACATAAAAAGCTAGGCTTGGCTGCATGCCTGTAACTCCAGCACTGTGGAGGGAGAGGGCAGGGAGCAGAGACAAGAGGATGGTTGGGGTTTGCTGGCTGCAAGCCCAGCTCTAGGTTCAGTAAGCAATCCTGCCTTAAAAGAATAATGCAGAGTGTGATGGAGCAGGATAACTAACATTCTCCTTTGGTATCCAGACACAAACAGGTAGATGTACCTCCCATCACATACATGCTCATATACCACACACATACCACACAGACACAGACACACAGACACACAGACACACACACACACACACACACACACACACACACACACAAATATAAAAACACAAATAAAACTTAAAACAAAACTTAAAAGAGAGGTTAGGCAAGGTGGTGTGCACCTCTAATCGCAACACTAGGAGGCAGAGATGGGAGAATCCTGGGAACTCATGCTAACCAATCAGCAGTCTCCAAGTTCAGTGAGAGATGCTATCTCAAAAAATAAGGTGGAGAGTGATAGAGGAAGACACCTGTATTAGTCACTTTTCTGTTGTTGTGATAGAAACACTGACCAAACCAACTTATAAAAGGAAGAGTTTATTTGAGTTCATGGTTCCAGGGGAGGCATGGCGGCAGAGGTGGCTAGAAGAGGAGCAGCAGAAGCTAAGCTCTACATCTTCGAGCAGGCACAGGAAATAAGACAGCAACTGGAGATCCAGCAAGGCTTAAGATCTCTCTAAGCCCACCCCCAGTAACGTGCTTCCTCCAGGACAGCCAGGACAGCCACACCTTTTAAGACCTCCCAAAACAGCACCACCATCTGGGGACGAAATGTCCAAATACTTGGAGCCTGTGGGGGACATTTTCATTCAAACCATCACAACACCCAATATCAGTCACATTGGAACAAGTGCATGTGCAGAGAGAGAGAGAGAGAGAGAGAGAGAGAGAGAGAGAGAGGGAGGGAATCTGTGGCTTTTGCTGATTGCAACAGAAGACACGTGGAAAGGACATTGAGGCTAGACAGAGGACGGACAGAGGGAGATAGCCATGCTGGCTGCTGTCCCTTTCCCTTCCTATCTAGCTGGGAAGATCCTTCCTGAAGTCTTGAATCTCAGCCTCACCTACTTCCTGCTGCCTTGTGTTGGGCACAGCTGGTTCACAGAGAAAGGAACCAGGAAAGAAAGAAAATGAATGATACCATTGATGGGGGTGACAGTTACGAATAGCGGGCTGTCCTGCTGCCCACTCATTGCACCACGAAAAAGCCCTCTGGGCAGGCAGGCTTGGGGGCCTAGTCTCCTTTATTGCGGGGCACTCTCTGGCTTCATCATTGGGCCTTGGTGGAGCCATCAAATAAATCCAACATTTAGATAAGCGGGGTCTGCAGAGGACACTTTCCTGAAATGCAATGGTAATAAAAAAGAAAAATGGACTGGCTAGCTCAGATAACCACCGTTGGAGCAGTAATTATGGGACTTCTGGTCCTGAGCCAGGATGCTGGTGGCAGAATACCTGCCCAGGTGATCCATCAACCCCAAATTTATGGATTTGTCGAGAGGCACCTGCGCATCCCTCCCCTCTGGTTACTGGAGACACTTTTATTTAGATTTTGTCAAAGTTATTGATGGCCTCTCTGGTTCGTCTGGAGCCGGGGAGGTGAACACTGTACTGGATGGTACAATCCAGTATGGATCTGCTGGTAATGATCCGGAAAAGAACGACCTGCTCAAGTGAGCCAATTGTTTCCAACTCCCTGAGTCTCAATTTCCTCAGCAAACATTTAACACTAACATCAAGGTGAACAGGGAACCTGAGGCCTGCACTGAAGAGGGATCAAGGTGGCATAATTTAAGGAGAGTCTGATCATCCATAGCATGGGAATAAAGACCATATAAAGGGTTCCTGAGTGTGTGAGTGAAACTTGTCCTGCAGGGAGAGAGCTGTCCTTTTCTGTAAGTCTCAGAACTGACACATGTCACTATGTCTGGGGGTTACTGGAGACATCTTCAGTCTCCAGCTAAGCCTGGTCTGCAGGATCAGGAATCTTCAGGTGTTTTGTTGGGGTGCTGGGCTCTGTTCCTCTGGCATTTTCAGTAAAGAGCTTCTGGCCATTGGTAACGTTTGTCTCACGGCAAAGCTAGTAAACACTTTCCATTTTTGAAAGAAAACATAAAAAGGGTCCAACAAAATCTCTGGAGAGAGAAAATTCTAGAAAGGACACCCTCCCTATACCATCCACCTACTCTCTCTGTGTAGGTATTGACAGGTAAAAATTTTGGCAGAGTGCGAGCGAATTGCTCTCCCACTCCCCCCCCAACTTTAAAAAAAAATACATCTTCCTGCCTTCTGCAGGAAGCAGAAGCCTCCCTTTTAAAAAGGCCCCAGCTCAAGACCCAGGCAGACATTTTCCCTGCCCAGAAGGGAATCTGTCCCATGTATTCCTTTGCTAATAAACCTTATTTTGATGGAGTTTTATGTGTGCCTTGGTGCCTCGTCATCAACTTGCTCGTTATTCCGCCAACTTTTTGCCTATCAGATGATGCCAAAACCAAGTTCTTACTTCAAGGGACCCGCCTGGACTTCTCCAATGCCACTAACTTGGCCACTCTGCCAAAATTTTTACCTATCAGGTATGCCGTCTTTCTTTGGGGGAAGATTCAGGATCCTGCAGCACTAGGCACAGCTGGGTCACCATCTGCTCCCTATGAGATGGGAAGTCGGTGGCCTCTCTTCAACATCTGTTCTGTGCTGGAAGCTGAGTTGGGTGCTGTGGGCAAGAAAGAGTGAAAATGAACTGAATCACTGGATTATCTGTAGATCATCAAAGTCACACTGACGAGGAAGTTAATGCTAGGAGATTCTAGGTTGGGGGGAAGATGGGAGATGCTGGAGGGAGAGATATGTCCAACAGTGTTGAGGAAATGTATTGAGAAGGATTTCTAAGCAGAACTGAAGAGGGGAAGCCTGGCCGGAGAAGTCACAGCACAGAGGCCCTTGGGCAAGATAGGCCAGCAGGACCATGGAGAAGCAAACTAGGACAGAGGTTATACCTGTTTCTGCTCCTGGTCCTGTGTCATGTAAAGACCAGGCACGCCCTCTGTCATGGACAAAGCTGCTCCTTAGGTCCTGCCTTCCTTCCTCTCCATGAAACCTTGCCCTCAAGTAAACCCTTCCTTCCTTGAATTCTTTCTGCTGGGTATTTTGTCAGAGTGTAAGAACAGTGGCTGACACAGCTACGTTCCCTCTCTGAAGCCCCCTCCTCTTGGCTCCAGGGCCCTTCTTCACTGCTGGTTTCCCTCTGAGCTCCCTGACTTCTCCTCCTCTCTGGCTGTTTCTAGTTTCTTCTTGGCTCCCTCCCTTGTCCCTTGCTCCACTTCCATCTTCTCTCTCTGGATTCTCACAGAAGCCCCAATGCCCTTGCTGTCTCCTCTCTACTCCCCTGAGAATCTACTCCTTATAGCAGGGCTCTTCCCTCTACTTAGAACCTGCAATGCCTTTATTACTCAGAGAGAGAATCAGAGCTCCCTCAAGAACAAAGCTCTTCCCAGAGCCCCTGGCTGACCCCTGCTTCCTCTGTTGCAGTGATAAAACCCTGACTAAAACCAACTTGGGTAGGAAAAGGTTTGTTTGGCTTACAGGTTACAATCCATTGAGGAAAGCAAAGGCAGGGACTCAAGGCAGGAATTTAGAGGCAGACACTGAGGCAGAGACCAGTCAGCTTTCTCATATAGCCCAGGCCCACCTGTCTAGGGATGGTACTGCCCACAGTGGGCTGGGCCCTCCTACATCAATTAGTACTCAGGAAAATGCTCCATAGACATGTCCAAAAGCCAGTCTGGCTGAAGAAATTCTTCAGTTGAGTCAAGGTGGGTCAAGTTGACAACCAAGATGAGCCATCACAACTTTCAAGGCTAGGTGCTACTCTAGCAACAGGTGCCCTGTAGCAAGGCCTATGGCTTAGAAGTGTTACAACCTCCCCAAACAATGCCATTAGCTTGAGACCAAGTGTTCAAACACATGAGCCTGTGAGAATGTTTCACATTCAAGCCATAACGGCCACAGGGCCTAAGGCTCACAGTTCTGCTGACACTCAACAATCTGTGAGAAGGTCATCTTGTAAAATCTGAGCCCAAGAATTTGAAAGGAAACGGGAAGAGAAATGGG
Organism: Nannospalax galili; assembly: GCF_000622305.1. Classification (NCBI taxonomy): domain Eukaryota; kingdom Metazoa; phylum Chordata; class Mammalia; order Rodentia; family Spalacidae; genus Nannospalax; species Nannospalax galili. The sequence goes on from NW_008336404.1 coordinate 32,395, forward strand.
ATAAAACAAGAGTGTGGGCTCCTGTAGTCCCAGCACTTGGGAGGCAGAGGCAGGTGGATCTCTGTGAGTTCAAAGCCAGCCTGGTCTCCATAGTGAGTTCCAGGGCAGCTGGAGCTACAGCTTCAAAAAGGCAAA